>NW_007016716.1:0-44668 GCF_000164805.1 Carlito syrichta
CGGGGCGCGCCGGGCTCGGGGTCGCCGAGGGGGCGCGGGGGACTCCGCGGGCCTCCGCTTCCAGCTCAGCCCCGACGGCCGTGGGCTGCTGCCGTCACAACCCTGCTCTGGCGGGGAGCGCCGAGGCTCAGGGCGGGCTGTCCCTGGCCGGCCTCCCGGGAGGCAGGAGTCCCCGAGTTAGGAGCCAGCCTCCAACGAGGCCCTACCGGGTGCGCGCGCTCGGGAGGGCTGTGGCGCGGCGGCGGCTGGGGACGCTCGGGACGCGCCCTGAGCGTCCATCCTCAGCCGCGTGTTTCCTGTGTTCAACGGGGGGTGTCCCAGACGTCTCCATCAGCACAGCCTGCGACCAGGGCTTCAGGGACGAGGAGACCGAGGTCCAGGGAGGTGAAGCGACTTCTCTGAGAATACTCGGCTGGTGGGGGGAAGAGAAGGGCCAGGAACCCCGGGGCGGCAACTAGATTAGGCGCATTCGGGTCCCCACAGCGAGGAGCAGCTCGGAAGACAAACCATACTGTTCATATTCAGGAGGCGGACGCTGAGGATCCTTTAAACCTAAAAGTTGGAGGGTGCAGAGAGCTGTGATGGCTCCACTGCACTTCAGCCTGGGTGACAGAGCAAGACTCCCCTCAAATGAATAAATAAAATTTTAGAACCATTCTGTGAAGAACCAGCTCATGGCCGGGTTCGGTGGCTCAGCCTGTAATCCCAGCACTCTGGGAGGCCGAGGTGAGTGGATTGACTGAGCCCGCGGGTTCGAGACTCACCTGGGCAGGTCGACGAGCCGTCATCTCTACAATAAATAAAATAAAATAAATGAGCCGCGCGTGGTAGCGCACGCCTGTAGTTCCAGCTACTCGGAAGGCTGAGGCAGAAGGATCGCCGGAGCCCAGCAGGTCGAGGCTGCGGTGGCCGGGAGCGGCCACTGCACTCCAGTCTGGGTGACAGAGTGAGACTCCAACTCAAACAAAACAAAACAAAACAAAAACTCAGCTCATACGTAAAGAAGGTATCCAAAAACCCAATTATGCTACTCACAGCCAGATTTGGTACCATTCATGAACTAAGAAGGGTTTGCATCCTTCATGTTTAAAAAGGTTGGAAAAAAAACCAAAAGAACGATAATTTGGACATGTAAAAACAATAGAAAATTTACATTTCAGTGTCTATAGAGGTTTGAATTTTATGAACAAAAAAATTGTGGAAATGTTTTCACTCGTGTTGTGTAAGTTGCTACATAACACCCTTGGTTTTGCCTCTTGGCCTGCAAAGCCTAACATATTTACTATCTGGCCCTTTAGAGAAAACGTTTACCGGTTCCTGACCTAGGGAACACAAATACCCCGTGCACTGGGCTCCTTCAGCCTTGATTCCTGCCAGTTCCTCTGCAGGCATGCCTGTCTGCCCATCCGTCTCTCTCTGGGAAGACCCTCTCCATTCTGCTGGGGTCTGTCTCTCTCCATTCCTGAAGAAGCTTGTCCTGATTATCCTTGCAGCCAACTCACCTCCCCTTGGCTGGGTTGGGTGGCCCATTCCATCTCCTTCCTAGGTTGCCATAGGAAGATTGGGGTGGGGCCATCAACTCTTTAAGTTCTCGTACCTTCAGGTGCCAAGCACACGTGGATGCCCAGGAAAAGTGCGCTGGACTGAACCCCAAGATCACCACACATGGCAGAGCTGTGTTTTATTATTGTTGTTGTTTTGTTTTTTGAGTTGGAGTCTCGCTCCGTCACCAGGCTAGAGAGCAATGACATGATCACGGCTCACTGCGGACTTGCCCTTCTGGGCTCAGGTGATTGTCCCGCCTCAGTCTCCCAAGTAGCTGAGACCACAGGCGCTCCCCACCACACCTGGCCAATTTTAAAATTTTTATTATTATTATTATTTTTGTAGAGACGAGGTCTCACTATGTTGCCTAGGCTGGCTTCGAATTCCTGGGCCAAGCAATCCTCTCGCCTTGGCCTCCACACACCTGGCCTGAGAGCTGATTTTTGACACGTATTATATTAGTGTACCACTGTTTGGAGATTTCTCTAGACACAAGACCACTGGGAGAGGAGCTTTCTACAACTTGGGAAAATACACCTCCAATGATGATGGGGTGAAGGAAACAAGAAAAGCTAAGCTCACACGTCCTGGATGGCCCAGTCATGTTGCATTTGAGGCTTCATGATGGAAACATGCTTCCCAAAAACTGTGCATTCTGTGAGATAGGTGGGGTTTGTTTGGTTCACTGCTGTGTCCCCAGGTCACAGCTCAGTGCCCAGCTCAAGGCATTTCACTTCTAAAATATATTCTTACATTAAAATTTTAAACATACAGAAAAGTAGGCAGCAATATGATGAACAACATGCCCATCATGTAGACTTAACAATGATCTTCCATTGCTACATTTTTTTTTTTGGCAAAAATATTTTAAAGCAAATTTTACATATCGTAATAGATTAACACTAAATACTTCAGTCTTTCCTAAACAGTGAGAAAGAACTTCTTTTTTAGGGGTCGGGATCTGATCTTATTTATTTGTTACTCCAAGGTTCTTATTTTTTACTAGAAGTAACAGGTCTCAGAGAGGACAGCCTGTGTCTCTTGGCAATCTGTTCCTGGCATTTTTCTTTGAACTTCATTCCTATCGGCCAAAAGTTTAGCATATTCTAGGACCTCGGAATTTCTGCTTATTTTCTGCCTCTTCAGAGCAACACGCTGGTGTATGTGCTGCAGGACAGGCAGAGTAACAAGACGCTGAATCTTGGGTGCTCTGGCCCAAGATTTCCTACCTTCTTTCAGGGGTTTCTTACATTATGTTGGTGGACAACATTCTCTTTAGAAGGATTGAAAAGTGTGTGGATTCTTCTATCTCTTTTTGGCCCCAGGTGATGAGACATGGTAGTGTCAGCCCAACCGGATTTGAACTTTCTTTCTCCAGTTCTTGGTCTATAATAGGAATGCCCTGTACTCAGTAGCAGTCTGACACAGCCATGGGTCAAGATACCCCACTTCATGGAAACATTGTCATTCCCACCATTGAGTTGGATCACATCACCCTTCGGTCCTTCACCCAAGCATCAGCAGTAACTTCTGTGACCATGTGCTTCTCATAAAATGGATGAAGTCTGTGTTCGTTGTCCACGGCATTGACTTTCTGGCAGCCGTGGCTGTGAGGGAGAGTTTCACTTTATCTTGAAGCAGCTGGTTGCCTCTGAGATGCCAAGAAAAAAAGCAAGAATTTCTGTATGATGACAAGATCATTATCACACAATAGTAATTTCTTAACATCAAGAAAGAGCTAGTCTACGTCAGATTTCCCCAAATGTCTCAGAAATGGCCTTTTTTTTTGGAGTCGATTCTCTGTTGCCCAGGCTAGAGTACAGTAGCACAATCATGGCTCACCACAGCATCAACCTCTTGGGTTCAGGCAATCCTTCCACCTCAGCCTCCCTGGTAGCTGGGACTGCAGGTGTATGCCACCATGCCTGGCTAAATTTTTTCTTTTTCTTTTTTTTTGTAGAGATGAGATTTCACTATGTTGCCCAGGCTGGTCTTGAACTCCTGGGCTCAAGTAATCTCAAAATGCTGGGATGACAGGTGTGAGCCACCACACCAGACAGAGATATCTTTCCTTGTTGCTTACTTGAACCTGATTGTGTTGCTCTTAATTACTAGGTGTTTATTAAAGAAGGAAAGAAAGAAGAAAGGAAATTGAACTATGTATTTGTGAAGTCAGAAATTCTCAGTATTGACCATGGTTTGTAACTATACCACCACCAAAAATGGGGAAAGTCAACTAAATGTCCAATATAGGAAATTCGTGTGACTATTAAAAACACCACATTAGAGCAGCATACAGACTTTGAAAAATATGTTGTGAAATAATATTTAATGATATAGGAAAAATTCTGTTAACAGAAAAGAATTAGATTACACAATAGGATGTGTTTTCTGATCATATGCGTGCAGATACACACACATTCATAACAAAATATAAAGCTGTCAGCACTGGGAGTAAGATTAGGAATGCATTTTAATCTCTTCTTTATGCTTTTCCGCTTTTAAAAAAGCTTCCACAATGGAATTACTTTTTAAAACGAAATCTTTCACATCCCATAGAAATAGCAGGGTTTGGTTCAGATTGGTTTTTCACATATAGGCTGTAGCACTCACTCGGTACAGATGCTGGATATAGTCAAACTTCTCCTTGTCTGCAACATCTTTGTAACTTTGCTGTAAGTGAAGACTGAGCTTATTTGCAGGGCTTGGCGGCCTCGGGCTTACCTGCCTCAGCATCACCTTCTTTGGGGTCACCGGGTGAGTTATTGTCTGAACTCAAGCAGTGGTTGAGCCTATATTGTGAGGATTGGGACTGCCTGTCTGTTTACCAGTTGCCTCCCTCCCTCTCTCTCTCTCTCTCTCTCTCTCTCTCTCTCTATTTTTTGCATTTGATTGATTTTTTAAATAACAGAGGTGCCAAAAAAAGTATATACATTTTAAGCAATGTTATCTATGTATTACTTTTCAAAGTTGAATTGAATTACAGTAGCGATGTGTAGTATAACATTTGCTCAAAAGATGACATTAATCAAATGAATGCTAGCATCACTGTACAACAGGCAGGACCGTCAGAGAAAATGGTGGAAGCGTGGTTGTCACCGGAGAAAAGCAAGACCATTTTGAAGTGGTATTTGAAATTCAAGAACATTGTGGAAGTAGGACGATGGAGCCATGAGTATGCAACAGAACCTCCAACACATCTAACAACTACACGCATTCATGATAAGTCTGAGACGCATGGTACGATGGTGGGCACAAGGAAAGACCTGGGAGGCCTCGCACAGCAACAAGTGCTGCGGTAGCTCCCCGGCATCAGAAGTGTCTGGACGCTGATAGGAACCACTTTGAGCACCTCTTGTAATTGCAGAAGTCAAACATGACTTGTATGCATCTTTTGTTATCAGTATATATTGAGTATTACAATTTTAATCGTTTTTTCCTTTCTTAAAATGTGTATACTTTTTGTGGCCACCCTCTGTATTTTATTTTTAAAATAAATAATAGATGACAGGGTTAAAAAAAAAAACTTTAAAAGGGACGAAGAGCTATGGAGATCAGTCTCCTCTAAGTTCTCCTTCTCTCTTTAGAAGTAATTGTTGTTCCTAGTTTCTGTCATGCCTTTTCAGGGATATCCTTTTGCAGTTTTTCGTGTCTGTATTCTCTCAAAGCACACACATGCACAAATGATGTCATACTCTTCACACTACTGTTCCTGCTCATTGTCTTTAAATTTTTTATTTTTTGCCATGATCAACACTGTACCAAGAAATTTTTTTGAAATTTTTTTAATCTCCATAATACATCTGTAAGAAAAAAGCACAATAAATCTTCATGTACACATCATCCAGCTTCAACAATTGTTAATCTTACTTCTTTCACTTAATATATCCGGAATATAGTTTCTTACTGGTATACACAGAGCTGCGCTAGTTTTTTGTTTGTTTGTTTGTTTGTTTGTTTGTTTTTTTAATAGGAGTCTCACTCTGTTGCCCAGGCTGGAGTGCAGTAGCATGCTCATGGAACCATAGCCTTGATCTGCTGGACTCAGGTGATCCTTCTGCCTCAGCCTTCCAAGTAGCTGGAACCACAGGCACGCACCATCATGCCCGGCTAATTTTTTTATTTTATGGTAGAGACAAGGTGTCGCCAAGTTGCCTAGGCTGGTCTCGAACCCCTGGTCTCAGGCAATCCTCTTGCCTCCCAAAGTGCTGGGATGACAAGCATGTGCCACCGTGCCTGGCTTGCACCAATCTTTTAAAAGTCAGCATGTATGTCATATTATGGATGCACCATAATCTCCCTAGCCATATTGTTACATTCATAATATAATTAATATGTTTAAACATACTTGAGTACTGCATGAGTCTATCTGTGGAAGAAATTCTGATAAGCAGAATTGAATCAAAGGATGTATGCATTCAAAATAGAAATATGTTGCCATGCCTTAGGGACTGTGCCAACGTACATATGCAATTGACTGCAAGTAACAGTGGCTTAGGCATTAGGGACATTTAGTTATCCCTCATCACCAGGATTTTGAAGGTGGCAGGTGCAGTGTACAGTGGCATCCTTGAGAGTCCCCTTCTCATCTTCTGTTCTTCTGTTGTGTCCTGGTGCTTATTGCCTGGCAGGTGCAAAGTGGATGCGTTGTGTCCTCACAGCAGAAGGACACGTGGGACAGAGGCAATAGGTTTCTCTGGAAATTCTTTGTTTCAAGTCAAGGCAGGGAAGTCAGATATATGCCTTCCCCTTGCCCAATCAGTGGCCAAATAGAATGAATTGTCATGGCTGATTAGAGTCTCTCCTTATCTGAAAGAACTGGCATTCCCTGAGCTCAGAAGAAGGAGGGGAGAAACAGCTCTTAGATCCATAACAAATAGTGCTTGCGGTACTCAGCTTCAGTGTGTTACCAAACTGCTGAGAGTAAAACTTAAAAATCCTTTTTGTTTGAACGCTGACAACTTCCACAACTAAAAAAAAGGGTACTCTAGCATTTTGGATTTGAATGATGCTTTTTGTTTTTCCAAGCTCTCTCTCTCTGTTTTTTAGAGACAGAGTCTCACATATTGCCCAGGGTGGTCTTGAACCCCTGGCCTCAAGCAATCCTTCTGTCTCAGCCTCCCACAGTACTGGGATTACAGGCATGAGCCACCTCGCCTGGCTATTTTTCCAAGCACTTTTACAATCTCATTAGATTTTTGTAACCCACAGAAGGGGCAGAACTGGTCTTATTTCTATGTGACCGACAGGAACCTGAGATCCAGGGAGTCAGACTTGCCCGGCAAGTTAGTGGATGAGCCTGGCCAGAGCCCGTGCTTTTGGTCACCTTGTCTATCCTCATCTTTATACAGCATTTCCTTCTTCCAGATAGGAAAAGAGATTGCTAGATGCCACAGTTCTGAGCCGATGACAGTGGAGTTCCTGGCATGAGAGCTGCACCCAGGCCCAAAGTTTACCTCATAGAGCCCCGAGCTTTGGGAATGTGGATTGGTGCCTTGCTGAGGGAGAGAAAGGCAGGCAAAGGTTAAATCTCTGTCTGACTTTCTTTTTCTTTTTTCTTTTTTTTTTTTGAGTTGGAGTCTCACTCTGTCACCCAGCCTGGAGTGCAGTGGCCGCTCCCAGCCACTGCAGCCTCGACCTGCTGGGTTCCGGCGATCCTTCCGCCTCAGCCTTCCAAGTAGCTGGAACTACAGGTGCGCGCTACCACGCCTGGCTACTTTTTTTATTTATTGTAGAGATGAGGTCTTACCAAGTTGCCTAGGTGGGTCTCGAACCCGCGGGCTCAGCAATCCACTCACGTCAGCCTCCCAAAGTCTTCTTTTTTTTTTTAAGTAGGAGTCTCACTCTGTCACCCAGGCTGGAGGGCAGTGGCACACTCCCGGCCACTGTAGCCTCGACCTGCTGGGTTCAGGCAATCCTTTTGCCTCAGCCTTCCAAGTAGCTAGAACTACAGGCACATGCCACCAAGCCTGGCTAATTTTTTGATTTATTGTAGAGATGGGGGGGGTCTCACCGAGTTGCCCAGACAGGTCTCGAACCCATGGGCTCAGGCTATCCTCTCACCTCGGCCTCCCAAAGTGCTGGGAGCCACTGCGCCTGGCCCTGTTCTGATTTTTGATCACCCAAAGCAGCTTTTCTTGGGTGAAATATGACTTTCAATCCACATTGAGGTGCAGTTCTACACAGGCTTATGGGTAACTAAAAAGCAACTAGATAATTCAAATAATGTTTCTATTATTTCCAAAATTAAATATTTAAGTGTGTATGTTGGGGTGGGAGCTGAATTGGGTCTTCTGGTGTACACATGGCTTATAGAGTGAGTGCCCCAGGGGCAAAGACCACGTGGTATTTATCTCACTCTTCCTGCACTGGGTCGTGCCTCATGTCACAGCCTGGTAGGGCTCCAAACATACCTGTGGGTTGCATGATGCAGGGATGGCCTGAGTTCTTTCTGTTGATGACTGGTGTTCTGCCTGTTATTATCAGTCAGAGCCTCCCACTTATTTCTACATAGCACCATCTAAACTACCTTAAAAAAAAAAATCTCCATCACAAGAATGAACGTTCCATTGGAGGCCTGGGCGTGCTCAGCTCCAGGGCCTGAGGCATAGTGAGGGCTCCATACACTGCTAATTGAAGCTTTGAACAAATGTGTGTATTTTCTTTTTCTTTTTCTGAGTTGGAGTCTCACTCTGTCACCCAGACTGGAGTGCAGTGGCCGCTCCTGGCCACCGCAGCCTCGACCTGCTGGGCTCTGGCGATCCTTCCGCCTCAGCCTTCCAAGTAGCCGGAATTACAGGCGTGCACTACCACGCCCGGCTGATTTTTTGATTTATTGTAGAGTTGAGGTCTCGATGCCCAGGCGGGTCTCGAACCCGCGGGCTCAGGCAATCCACTCCCCTCAGCCACCCAAAGGCACGGGATTACAGGCTGAGCCACCGAGCCCGGCTAAATGTGTGTATTTTCAGTTCTAGTAGTGTCTGGCACATAGTAAGCCCTCAACAAACACCTGTGGAATAAATGCCTGACTCAATAAGATCATGACTTGGTGTTGTCTCTTCTGATAGGTGAAGAGAGCATCCTGAAAGAACAGAGCAGAACCAGGGAGTCCCAGGCAGAGCTGCAGATCAACCAATGGCCTTTATCCTTTTTTTTAAAAGCTAGTTCTAGTCCAGGCACGGTGACTCACACCTGTAATCCCAGCACTTTGGAAGGCCAAGGCAAGAGGATTGTCTGAGCCCAGGAGTTTGAGACCAGTCTGGGAAGCATGGTGAGACCTTGTCTCTACAATAAATTAAAAAATTAGCCGGGCATGGTGGTGGGTGCCTGTAGTCCCAGCTACTTGGAAGGCTGAGGCAGAAGGATCACCTGAGCCCAGGAGGTTGAGGCTGCGGTGGCCGGGAGCGTGCCACTACACTCCAGCCTGGGCGACAATGTGACTCCAACTCAAAAAAATTAAAAGGTAATTCTAGCATTTTAGATTTGAACAATGCTTTGATTTTTCAAAGTGCTTTCATGGTCCCATCTGATTTTCTGTTACCAACAGGAGCCTGAGATCCGGAATCGGGGGCTTGCTAAGCAGGTTAGTGGCAGGGCTATGAGCTCCATGGCTTCCCCTTGGGTCTGACCTATTTCTTGACATTCTCTCGCTCTACCTAATGGTTTTATTCATTAACAAATGATCCATTGTATTTATTCAACTCCCCCCAAAAGCTGATTTTCTCTTTCTTTGTCCTTAAATGGGTGATCAGGCTCAGACATTGAACTTTCAACAGTCCTTCTAAGTGCAAGACAGTGGGAGGGACAGCCGCCAACATAATTTAATGCTGACTCACTCATAGCCATGTTTTCTTAGAAAAGGGTTGCTCTCATAAAGAAAGAATTTAGGAGGTCCTCCCTTAATTTTACTTATTTTTTAAGTTGGGGTCTCACTCTGTCACCCAGGCTGGAGTACCATGGCATGATCACAGCTCACTGCAGACTCAACCTCCTGGGCACAAGCGATCCTCCCACCTCAGCCTCCTGAGTAGCTGGGACTACAGGTGCGCACCACGATGCCTGGCTAATTTTTAAATTTTTTGTAGAGACAAGGTTTGGCTATGTTGCCTAGGCTGGGGGTCCCCAGTTTTTATAGGCTCCGCTTATGAAAATATTAGGTGATCAAGCATATTAGATATTTTCCCACTGCCCAAGCTGGGTATGGTCACTCAGTGAGCAGGACAGCAGGCTAGGTAAGGAGGAAAGGGTTTTAAGATGATCTCTAGATGGTTAGTCACCCTTGTTGGATGTCAGTTCCACAGACGTTGATTAACTACCACAGTCAGTGGGTGTTACGAAAATGAGATTAACAACATCATAAGGGTACTGATCTCAAACCAGGCGAAGTGGGGACCAAAGGAAGGTCCACACTTTACCTGTACGATGACCACTTATACTCCTAATCTTGAATTGTATCCTATATCTTTAAAATAAAAAAGAAAAGAAAGAAAATGAGATTAAGAAGGCACCGTCCCAGGACGCCCTAGTCCTGGCCAGTCTTGCGATGGAGCACATGTATGTATGCGTGCATAAAGGACGAAGTGGGTGATCCAGCTTCCTCCGGCTTCCTCCAGCAAAGCACTGCTGGTGCTCCAGGTTGGCCACTCTCCTCCTGGCTCTGGGGAGCATGTCCCAGGAAGAAGCCATGCTGGTTTTGTCACCTTGTGTTCAAACCTATCATCGTTCTCCCCTATCATCTACCTTCTCCCTCCTCCACTGTAGATCTTAAATAAAATAATAAAAAACAAACCACAAGTGTCAGTTGTGTTCATATCTCCATCAGGATGTCTGGGGCTGTTACCTGGGAAGCTTCAAAGCTGGTCCTTCTAGCATCTCTTCCTCCAGTTAACAAACACACAGTCTTCCAGATTCACAAGCTACGCAACGCACTACCCCTCAACCTTAGTGGCTTAAAGCAAGGGGCATTTATTTAGCTCATAATTCTGTGGGTCCAGCAATATGGTCTGACTCATACATTTGGTGACTGGGTAGCTGTCAGCTGAGATGGTGAGGGTAACCAGGCTTGCTTGTGTTTGTTTGCATGGTGACAGTTGCTGTATTCTCCAGAGCAGCAAAAGACGGCAAATCCCAATGCGCAAGCACTTTTCAAGTCTGCTAACTTCCCATTTGCTACTTCTTGTTGACCAAAGCCAGTCGCATGGTCAAGCTCAGGGTAAGTGAGAGGAGACTATCCAACGCAGCAATAAGGGGAGCAGGAACAGACTAGGACCTTCAGGTAATCACTCCATCACAGGAGAGGGTGGTACACTGAATGCACGAGAAAACTAGCTAACTAGACCAGGCGCGGTGGCTCATGCCGGTAATTCCAGCACTTTAAGAGATCGAGGTGGGAGGATTGCTGGAGCCCAGGAGTTCAAGACCAACCTAGGCAACATAGTGAGACCTGGTCCCTACAAAAAATTTAAAAATTAGCTGGACATGATGGCATGTGCCTATAGTCTCAGTTTCTCAGGAAGCTGAGGTGGAAGGATACCTCGAGGACATACTATGTGGCAGGCACTGCGCTAGATGTTAGAGACGCAAAAACGAGTAGGATACAGTCCTGGACCTCAGTGGTGGCTCAGGGGGAGGGGTGAGGGGTCATGGGAGACAGAGGAAAGAAAGAGCCAAAAGACAGTTGGAAGAAAAGAACACCAATCTTGTTAACTGAGCAACCCTGTGAGGAGAACAATCACATTTCCTAAGCTTTCCCTCCTAGAACTCAACGCAGCTACCTAGTGGAGACACAGAAGGAGAGGGAGGTGGGACGAAGATGCATCTTTTGAATTTGGTCACTGGGGACATCTGGATGTTCGGCAGTTAACTGGGACCAAAGTCCAGGTGAGGGACCAAGGATGGAGAGCTGTGATCCAGGCATCATCTGCAAAGACACAAAAGGTGTCTTCTCCTGAAAACAAGAGTGTAGGGACCAGCAGGCTCAGGTCAGTGAAGCACTTTGTAATCTGCAAGGTCTTACGCAGATTAGTACACAGTGCAGTGTGTGAAAGGACAGGGTGAGGATTTGCTGGTGTGAAGATCAGAAAGAGCTCAGAGGAAGCCACATGAGGAGTCACCCTGGAGTTCAGCAGCCTTCATAAGGCTGGGGAAAGAGACCCGCGAGGGGCAGAGCAAGAACAGTGGCCTTCCCCCTCCCTTTAATTATGCAACTGTCCAAATAATCATGTGCATTGCAGAATATTAGAAAAGGCAGAGAAGCAAAGCCAGGAACAAGGCATCCCTCCTCCCACCATGTGGAGAGAACCCTTATTAATATGTTTGCACTGATCTGCCTAGACTTGGCCACAGCCTCTTATATCCTGAGTTGGAATCTAGCCTGGAAATCCTGCAGAAACAAATGACAGCCAAGAGGTTGGCTACAGCCGGCTCCCCTCGTTCTCTCTCTTGGTCTTTCTTTCCTGCTGGTGTGGAAGGACTCAGGCCATGATCCTTTGTAGAGGTGGATCCTGCCCAGGTACCTGGGGCTCCACAGGTGGCTGGGAAGATGCTCTAGGGAAGCAACAAGAATCCTTGAGCCCTACTGAAAGCTGAGACCAGACACATCCCAAGGCTTCCCAAGGCTCCAGCCCCACGCTTGTCCCTAAAGAGGTACTCTGCCAGACTGGTTGCAAAATCATCTACAGGCAAGCATCTAGCAGTGAGAACCAGCTCAGTAGGGGTCATCCCTTCTTCCGCAGTTCAAGTAGGAAAGAAGTGTTCTTTGGGAGCCCAGGGTGCAAGTCCCTGGGAAGGTGCTGTGTACCCAGCACGTTACTGGGTTCTGGGTGGTCCCATGGAAGCAAAAGGTACAGTTTAGGCCCTCGAGGAATCCACAGTCTTCTAGGAAAATTCTGGGAACAACTCAGAATCACCATGGAAACATGACTGTGGCAACAGTTGTCTGCCAGAGGGGCTGCATGGCACGGTGTCTCTGAGGGCTGACCCCACAACTGCGCTGCCTAGGTTTGAATCCTGGCTCTGCCATTTCTTAGCCTGTGACTTCAAGTAAGTCATTTACACTCGCTCTGCCGCTGTTTCCTCATTTGTTTATTTATTTATTTATTTTTTAGTTGAAGCCTCACTCTGTCACCCATGTTGGAGTTCAGTGGCACTCTCATGCCCACCTCAGCCTTGACATCCTGGGCTCAGGCGATCCTTTTGCCTTAGCCTTCAAGTAACTGGAACTACAGGTATGTGCCACCATGCCCGGCTAGTTTTTCTTGTAGAGACGAGGTCTTGCCGAGTTGCCCAGGTACGTTCACGGCCACCACAACCTCGACCTGCTGAGATCAGGTCAGCCTTCCAAGTAGCTGGAACCACAGGCATGTGCCACCACACCGAGTTAATGTTTTGATTTATTGTAGAGAGAAGGTCTCACCAAGTTGCCCAGGCTGGTCTTGAACATCTGGGCCCAGGCAATCCTCTTGCCTCTGCCTCCCAAAGTGCTGGGATTACAGGCATGAACCACCACACCTGGTCTGTTGCCTCATTTGTAAAGAGAGCATTACAGAACCACTTCCTAGGGTTATTGAGGATCCTTAGGGGTATTACTAGAAAGTGCTCCACAAATGTGAAGAGCTTTCGACACACACAGCATCATGGGACTAGCCAGGAAGGCGACCTGAGGAAGGTGCCTGCTTTGCACAGACTTAGCAGTCAGAGAGGGAAGGAGTTTGAACGTGCCTGCTCAGCTGAGTGGAATGCAGTGACCAGAAAATCCATCCATCCTGCTTTTACGCAACTATTGGGCCTGAGGTCTGGTTTGTCCCATTATGGCCTGTAATGGAGCCGAAGAGTCAGAAGGTCTGTTTGCCCCGGGCTGCAGCAGGTTGTTGCATAAGCGGGGTTGCTGCACCCTGTGGAGGAGGGCACTGCGGGGCAGCATGCCCCAGCAGCCGGAGCTCTCCCAGCCTAGGCCTGCTCCCCATGGAGCGGCCCAGCACCCAGCACTCAGCACCCTGCTCCTTCCTGCACATGCCTCAAATGGGAATCATTGCCCTGTGCCCAGGAAATGTCATTTTTTAAAAAAAAGAGAATCTTTTATTCTGTTTATACAAGTAATGAACCTTTTTTGTAGAAAACATCCCCAGAGAAGATAATTCAAATTTCTTATAAATCTCCCATCCTGGCATGAATGTTTTATATTTTTGACTCATAACTTTTCTCTCTTCCTCATATCTCTGTATATAGATACATATTTTTTCTGTCATAAATAGGGTCATAGAGAATACACTGTTTTGTAATTAAGTTTCTTTCCATGTCATTGAATATTCGTCCATAATGTAATTTATAATGCCTGCATTGTGTGAATGTGTTATAAATTATTTAACCAACCTCCATGGTTGAAAATTTAGATCATTTTCAATGACTTTTTTCCCCTCTCCTAAACAAGAGTTTCATACATAGTCTTGCATATAAATCTCCGCAAATACTCACGTCTACTGTCTCAGAATCATTGCTAAAAGCCAGGTCAACAGGCATGCAGATTTTTGAGACCTTGGATGCCCCTGATAGGGCTCCCTGGGTGAGACCCCCAGCAATGGACGGCTTTCCTGCCCGAGGGCATGAGAAAGTACAACTAGGCCACTTACAGGGAGCTGGGCACATCCCTCCAAGCAGCGTGGAAATCCCTTCTGTGTTGAAGGAAACTGGCTGGGACAAGGAACGTGGCAGGAAGTGGAGTCAGCCAAGGTGCGGTCAGAAAACATAGTTGTCCTCTGGAGAGTGAGAAAACCAAAGAGAGAGCTGGTGGGACTGCAAGCAAAATTCCTCGGAAGTAAATAAGGGGCCTCGAAGGGGAAGAATCCAGAAAAGACAGACTCTTCCCAGCTCAAAAGCCTATGTGGAGCTTCCAAGGGAGCCTTGGGTCTGCCCACATGCAAGGCTGTGGTCTGTCTCACAGTAGGGCGAACTCCCCAAGGACAGGAATGTGGTCATTCATCTCAGCAGACCCAGCCCAGTGATGGGCCACATTTGTTGAGTTGGCAAACGCCACTCCTGTTCAGAGCCCCTGTGCCTCCTCCTCCTGCACTTTCAGATCAAGGCTGCCAGCATCTTACTGATCGGTGACGTGGACATCAGAGCATCCTTTCTGGAGGACGCTTGAGCAATGTGTAGCAGAGGTCTTAACATAGGCCTACTTCTTTTTTTTTTTTTTGAGCTGGAGTCTCACTCCGTCGCCCAGACTGGAGTGCAGTGGCCGCTCCTGGCCGCCGCAGCCTCGACCTGCTGGGCTCCGGCGATCCTTCCGCCTCGGCTTTCCGAGTAGCCGGAATTACAGGCGTGCGCTACCACGCCCGGCTGATTTTTTGATTTATTGTAGAGATGAGGTCTCGCTGCCCAGGCGGGTCTCGAACCTGCGGGCTCGGGCAATCGTCTCACCTCAGCCTCCCAAAGGTGCGGGATTACAGGCTGAGCCACTGAGCCCGGCTAGGCCTACTTCTTGACCAGCAATTTCACCTCTAGAAATATCCCAAAGGAATCTAAGATCTCCAGGAATGGACTCTGGCCTGCCTCGAATCCTGGGCCTCGGCCTCCTTGGCATGGGGAGGAGGGCATTTTCTGTCCCACTACCCAAGCTCCGCCCCCCTCTAGCTACCTCTTCTAGCAAGCCTGCGCTGTCTCCCAGTTGGATCACTTCTTTATCATGTGTTAGAGCTAGTTACACGCGTAATCTCTCTGACCTTCCAAACCTCAATCTGTGTAAGGGCAGGCAGACTGAATTCGTATCGATTTTATCTTTAGCCCTCCCCACACTTGGCAGAGTGCAGAACCAATGGGGGGATTCAGGAATGTTCATGAAAGGATGATTTGGGGAAAGGTGGTTCTTTTAATGCCTCTCCACCACACCCCACAGGGCTGTGAAGCCACCTGCCAACACCGGCATCAGACATGAGCTGTGAAATCGCACAGTCTTCATAGCAGCAGAGTCATTTTCAATTCCACTTTGCAGAATTACGGTCTAAAATTTTGTGGGAAAAAATGGAGGCTGGAAGAGGTAAGGGGCATTAGCTCGAGGCCCAAAGGCACACACAGGCTCTAAAAGGAACCCAAGTGACTTGACAGTAGGCTCTGGGCTCAGTTTCTCAGCTAAGTTGCTCCCTGTTTATATTGTGATAGAAATGTAATGATTTCGAACAGGAAAGAATTCATTTCTTTACAATCTAGCATGCGGGACTTTAAATATATGCAAAGAGTTCCCCTGAAAGTCTCCAGAGTTTCAGGGAGAATTTAATTAACTGTAGTTTGATTCAAGAGTCAGTGTCCTGAACAGAAAGTTAATAGAGAAAAAGAAAGAGCGCTGTCCTGACACGTGCTGAATCCTGGGAGGACAGGTAGGCCCTGGCGTGTTCTTTTCCATGTTCCCCAAAGCAGCACCTTTTTATTGATAAAAACAGAATGTTTACTGGTAACATAGCTCATTGTTATGGTAAATTTACACTTTTTGACAAGGGAAAATTAATTGAGACAGTTAACCCAGGCTGCAGCCAACCCTGCAAGCTGAGTAGCAACATTCCAGGGTTGGAAATGAGAAAGCTGAAGCTCAGAAAGCCTCATTAACCTACCCAAAGTCAGCTGAGCCCAGATCTAGTTCTGGTCAGTCTGACTGAGAAGTCAGGGCTCTTTCCCCTGTCCCATCGAGTCTCACTTTAGCCACTCAGTAGAGGCTTCTGGTACCCAGGTCTCAGCTCAGCCCAACAAAAACCAGAATCACTGGGCTTGGTGTCAGGTTCTCCAGGTGTGGTAAAAAGCACCATGGGTGGAGGGCCCCTGACCTGTGCTGCACTGGCTCTCTGCCCTTGCCCCGGGGGTCCTGAGTTCACAGGAAGCACCTGACTGACAGCTGTGGCTCCCACCCCAGGAGCTGTTAAAGTGGATGCTGCCCTGGGTACCACCACACATCAATTAAGGCAGAAACTCTGGGTATGGGGTCTGCACATTAGCATATATGCCTTTAAAAAAATTTTGTTTATTGTAGAGACTAGGTCTTGCCAAGTTGCCCAGGCTGGTCGTGAACCCCTGGACTCAGGCAATTTTCTTGCCTCTTCCTCCCAAACTGCAGGAATTACAGGCATGAGCCACCGCACCCAGCCTAGCATAAATGCCTTTAAGAGCCTCACAGTGGTGAGGATTTGCATTCAGAGGCTTAAACCACCAAACCTTCCCCTTAGACAGCCAGCCAGCCCCCAAACTGACCAGGCCAGAGCCCAGGGCCACTCGGCCCATCCTTTATGGGGTTCCCCATTAGCTGTGGGGAGCGAGGGTGAAGGAGAAAAACAATCAACTTTCAACAATCCAATATGAAAAGATACCGTCAAATGCTCAAGAAGAATTCCTGATCTCAAGTCAATGTAATGGTTCCCAACAAATTTACTCGACAAAGTCTTTCTTCATAGAAAAAACAAAACCCACTTTAGCCTTTGCTTAGAAAAGTGTTAAAAATGTCAAGAGCAGGGCGAGGTGGCTCATGCCTGTCCTCCCAGTACTTTGGGAGGCAGAGGCAAGAGGATTGTCTGAGCCCAGGAGTTTGAGACCAGCCTGGGCAACATGGAGAGACCTCATCTCTACAATAAATTTAAAAAATTAGCCAGGCATGGTGGCATCCACCTGTAGTCCCAGTTACTTGGAAGGCTGAGGTGGAAGGATAGCCTGAACCCAACGGGTGGAGGCTGTGGTGGCTGAGAGCGTGCCAGTGACACAGCGAGACTTCGACTCAAAAGAAAAGAAAAGAAAAGTCATGAATGACACCCATATGGATGAGGTTCACCACAGGAACAAAGGAACTCAACAGACAGGTCGGGAATGGAATCTCACTGTGCATCTATGGCATGGGCTCTGTGTACAAAGCAAGCAAGAACTGCGGAGGGGGAAAACAAAAAGAGGTTAATAATTGATGCATAACAGATAGCAGGTGAACCCAGGGCAGAGTGCCCCGTAAGGAAGGCAGACTGGGGGATGGGGAGCTGGCCCCTGCTACGAAGGCTGTGCCCATCCAGGACAGATTGAGTCTGTTTCTACCAGGTGCTGCCCAAGCTCCCCTCCTCCAGCGGGGTCTGACCTTGGCAGGGCCTGCATGTTCCTCTCTTCTCCCCCTCCCTCCTCTGCCCCCTCAGCCTCTCTCCTCCTGAAGGGTCAGGGTAGGGCACTGTCATAGTCCCACTGTAGGAGAGCACAGGAATTGCTGGGGAACTCTAATAGTGATTATCATTACAGGCTACCTCAGCCTCACCCTCCTGGGCTCAGGCGATTCTTCCGCCTCAGCCTCCCAAATAGTTGGGACTACAGGCATGGCCACTATGCCGGACTAATTTTTTGATTTTTTTGTAGAGGTCTTGCTATGCCGCCCAGGCTGGTCTTGAACTCCTGGGCTCAAGCAAGTCTCCCAACCTCAGCCTCCCAAAATGCTGGAATTACAGGCATGAACTACCACACCAGGCCAGGAAATATAATTAAAAACAAAATCTCCTCTCAACTCAGAAAACCTCTCCACAAAGGCAGAAGAGGAAGAAAACTGTCTTATTACTGAGTTAGCATTCATTGAGGATGTGATGCCAGGCAATCTGCTAGGAGATTGCAAAGACAGGAGTCTCACATCTGATACAGTCAAGCAGCTTCAACCTACTACCTGCATGTCCTCAGGATAAACACTGACTAGTTTTCAGATGAGAGGACACGACAGCATCATAGGCTGCACATAGTTCAATCCAGCTTCACCTGATTATTGTGGTGGCCATCCTGCTAAAAACCTTTATCCAAAGGAGAAATAAACTTCTCATTTCTATATGACACAAGGTAACTTGTCATAAAGAACTTGCAACTTGGAGCCAAAGCTGGGCCCCTAACCCTCTCCAGAAACTAGGAGAGGGGTGCTATATTCCTTGATTGCCTTTCAAAGGATTGGTTCCCCGGTCCCTGAGAAAGACATGTCCAGGTCTTAAACCTGGCAAGAGGCTTACTTAGCATTTTAAAAGATTTACATACATTTTATTTATTTATTTATTTATTTATTTATTTATTTATTTATTTTTTGAGTTGGAGTCTCACTCTGTCACCCAGACTGGAGTGCAGTGGCCGCTCCCAGGCACCACAACCTCGACCTGCTGGGCTCCAGCGATCCTTCCGCCTCAGCCTTCCAAGTAGATGG
Source organism: Carlito syrichta (assembly GCF_000164805.1). Lineage (NCBI taxonomy): Eukaryota > Metazoa > Chordata > Mammalia > Primates > Tarsiidae > Carlito > Carlito syrichta. The sequence continues at coordinate 18,725 of NW_007016716.1, forward strand.
AACTACAGGCGTGCGCTCCCACACCTGGCTAATTTTTTGATTTATTGTAGAGATGAGGTCTCGCCAAGTTGCCTAGGCAGGTCACGAACCCGTGGGTTCAGGCAATCCACTCACCTCAGCCTCCTAAGGCGCTTGGATTTACATACATTTTAAAGAGACAAAGAAAAAACTGCCAATTACAGATTTCCAAAAGTTAGTGCCCTGGAGAGTCTCTTGTGTTATTTTCAACAGGGAGAATTAAGCCTCTCTTTTATTTTGCTTTTTTAAGAGACAAGGACTTGCTCTGTTACCCAGACTGAATTGCAAAGGTGCGATCATGGCTCACCACACATCCAGCTGATTTTTTTTATTTTTATTTTTTGTAAAGATGGAATCGACAGAGTGAGACTCCAACTCAAAAAACAAACAAACAAACAAACAAACAAACAAAAAGATGGAATCTTGCTATGTTGCCCAGGCAGTTTTCAAACTCCTAGCCTCAAGCATCCTCCCACCCCAGACTCCTGAGTAGCTGGGACTACGTACAGGTGGGTGCCACCACAACTGGCTAATGTTTTATTTTTTGTAGAGAAGGGTTTCACTATGTAACCCAGGCGTCTCTAACTTCTGGGTTCAAGCGATCCTCCAGCCTGGGCCCCCCAAAGTGCTGGGATTACAGGCTTATGAGCCACTGCGCCCAGCTCTAAATCTCTTATTTTTAATGTGTATTTGTTCTTACAGAACTCAACTTTGACTCTCCCCAGGAGAGGGGTATGCATGTTTGGTCCCTGGGGCGGGCATTGGCCCATGTCAAGGGTTTTTTGGATTGGAAAATATACTTTATTTAGAAAGTAAATTAGAGAGAGAGAGAGGAGATTCACCTCCCCAAGGTAGGGGAGGGAGCTAAAGTTAGGAAACATGATGGCCATAGCTCAAAGAGCCATTTGTTCATACCAGAGTTGAACAAAGCAATGCCAGGTAGAGCAGTCTTGAAGTGGATTTGATCTTGCACCCCTGGAAGGGGGCAAGGGTGGATGGAGAGCTACTAGGACTTCCAGGGCTTGGGTGGTTTCTGGATTTGGTTAGGATATCAGCAACGACAGGTGGTCCTTCCAGCCACAGAGTTCCTGACCCCTCTGCCTTCCTGCCCTTCTGGATGTCGTTGCGAACCCCATGTCCCCTCACCCCACTCCTACACACTCTGTGTGTCCTCTCTCAGCTGTCTGCGGGGCAGAAGGCTAGGGATGACTGGTGTGGCTCCCGGCAATGGTGTCTTCCCTCCCTCCCCTTGCCAGCACAGCTCATGGCTTCTGCTCCACTCCAATTAGACTCTACCCCACTGGAAGCCACAGCCAAAGCTGCAGAAAGTTCACATCTTGAGGGACTTCATAAATTAGCCTCTACTGCAAAACATTCTCTAAAGAAAAAGAATTGGGGAGCGGGGAGTAGGGTTGCAGGGCACAGCACAATCGCTGCTTATTCTTCCTAATCTCCGAGTGTTCACATTGCAAATAGACAGGGCAGAGTCATCGGAGATCCTGGGAGTGGGGGCAGTGGGGTTGGTGCAGGGAATGCCGGCTGGCCGAGGGGACGCTGGGTGACTCTGGACAGCTCGGGGAGTGAAGGCAGGTGGAGGACAGTGCTGAGGTACAGGTGTTATTAACAGCACTGGTTTTGTGTTGGTATATTCTGAGCAGCACCTCGAGTTTTTAGTGTGTTTGTGAGCATGTGAGGTGTGTGTTCTTCTATGTTTCTGTTAGGGAATTTGGAGCAGGAGCCTCCATTTCTGCCCAAGTGTGAGTCTCTGAGAATATTTTGCTGTTGCCAGTCCTACAACTGATTGGATGAGGCCCATCCACCTCATGGAGAGCAATCTGCTTTACTGAACACCTGTGTAAATGTTAAGCTCATCCAAAACACCATAACAGAAACACCCAGAATAATAAGGGGTTTTTGTTTGATTAATTGTTTTGTTGTTGTTGTTGTTGAGTCAGTGTCTCACTGTTATCCAGGCTGGAGTGCAGTGGCACGATTGTGGCTCATTACATCCTCAACCTCTTGGGCTCAAGCAATCCTCCCACCTCAGCCTCCCAAGTGCTGGGATCACAGGCATGAGCCACCATGCTGGGATCTTTTTTTCTAATCTTTGAACCAAACAAGTTGCCCCGGGATATGTCAGGACGCCAAGGATCTCCCTTGGACTTTTGGAACCTCCCAGGTGTCCAACATTATATTGTACAGAATGCCTCCACCTTATACTGCTGCAGAGCTTGAGGTGCTTTTTGTGTATATGGGGGTTTGGAGGAACATTTCTTTCATCTTTCTACCTAACCAAAAGAAGGCTGAACAATTTACTGCCATTTTCCCCTAAAGCACAGCAGCATCACTCTAGGGACTGGTCTGGTCTCTCTCAATGTTATTCACTAGCCTTTAGGACATTGATTGTCTTTATCTTCAGACTTTTAAAACTTGTTCCTTCAAGGATGTGGTTTGATCAAGCATTATGACAGGTATAGGACCGTATAAATTTACATTGCTAGCATTTCACAAACTGTTTATTTCCTCTGAGGCTCCTTGCCTGCAGTGAAAGAAACTACTACTAGGGAGTCAGCTGAGTTTGAATTGCCTGGCTCTTCAAAGGCATTAGTCATTAAAGCGTTATTTTCTAATGGCATTGGTGCTCTTTAAATAAATCTACATAGAACTTTTTTGTTAAAATAGCTAAGAACAAAGAATAACAAATATTAATTGAAAATAGAATATGGGCTGGGCTCGGTGGCTCAGTCTGTAATTCCAGCACTTTGGGAGACCGAGACAAGTGGATTGCCTGAGCCCATGGGTTCGAGACCAGCCTGGGCAATTTGGTGAGACCTCGTCTCTACAATAAATCAAAAATTAGCCGGGTGGGGTAGCGCGAGCCTGTAGTTCTGGATACTTGGAAGGCTGAGGCAGAAGGATCCCCAACAGATTGATGCTGGGGTGGCCGTGAGCATGCCACTGCACTCCAGCTGGGGTGACAGAATGAGACTCCAACTCAAAAAATAAAAAATAAAATAAGATATATAGTTGGAGTTAGATGCAAAGAAATACAAACACCTAGGCATAAGCCAATACCTTCATTACTCATACTGTCATCCTTCAGTTGAATACTGGTTGCTCCTTAGCCTTAGGTAGAATTAATGGACTCTGAATCTTTTAACTTTCCTACATGTGTACTGAACCTGGTCAGAGTTGTTAAGATCTGTTTATAGTTTTCCTCCAGCCTCGATCCCCAATGTCTAACCAAGAATTCCCTCCTGACCCTTCACAGCTTTTCTGAAGAAGTTTCTGGTTTCTTCTTTGTCTCAGCCCTGCTTCCTCGTAGTCTGTAGAGAGAAAAAGACAGTAAATACAGTGAAGTGTGATGTTTCCAGAATGTTTAAGACTTGTAACTGTCCTTTCCTGAATCAGCAGAAGGATTTTCTTTTCTTATTTATTTATTTATTTTGAGTCGGAGTCTCACTCTGTCACCCAGGCTGGAGTGCAGTGGCATGCTCACGGCCACTCCAGTGTCGACCTGGGTTCAGACCCCCTCTGAGCAGAACCCTGTCTCCTGTAGTTTACACACATTCTGCAAGTCTGAACTCTCCCGCCAGGATTCAAGGCTGGTGTCAGTTCTTACTCCTTCACCCTATGCTTTCACTGCTGGTACAGGAAAAGAGAGCTGGAGCTCAGTAAAACCACAGAACCAAGCTGAGTCCTCCATCAGGACGTGATGAGGAGGGTCACAGAGTTGGGACGGCCCGTCCTGCTGGGCTATACTGGGCTCTGGGGGAAGTCATCCTTGGAGGAGTTCACCTGTCTAATCCTGGGTATTTGGGAAGGGCTTGGAGAAGGCTTTGGTGTGATGGAGCTCTTCTCCTTAGCGAAGTTGAACCAAGTTGGTTAACAAAGTTACCCAAAGCCGTTCCTCTCAACGGAGTCCACATTACTCACTTTGTGGCCACCTCTGGCCTGGGGGGTGGCGTGAAAACCACTTGTGGAAGCTGTATGTATGGAAATCATTAGCAGCTACTGAGTGCCTGCTGAGAACCAGGCTCTCCGTGAAACCTTCACATGATTATCTTATTTATTGCAGCACACAGTGTTCTCCTTGAAGGGAGAACAACCTGTTTGGGAACAACCAGGAGGGAGAAAAATTCAACTGGGGGACAGTCTCGACCCCAGGAGGAGCAGTCTTAGTAAGGTGGCTTGCTCCCCCACAGTGCAGGTCACCTGGTGAGGAAAGCCCTGCTCTCTCAGGCACCTACTTCTCCCCCGGATCTCCTCCACACACCCAGGGCCAGGGCAAGCAGACTTGTTCCCAATTTAGGCTGTGTCCCAGTTGGCTTCACTTCAGGAGGGACCGCCATGTGCTTAGCATTCCATTTTCACCGTAATCCTATAAGGGAGCATCATATTTTTGCCCCCATTTTATAGATGAGGACACTGAGGCTTAAAGAGGATGAGGATTTGCTTGCAATCCGGCAGCTAGGAGCTGGCCGAGCTGAGTCCTTCTTGTGTTCAATCTGACACTCACCCCCTTTGATAACCTACCAAGCTCTGACTCAGTTTACACAGTCCCACCCTTTGACTTCCCAGTTGGATGACTGAGCACATTGAGAAGCTAAGGCAGGATTAAGAGGGTATGAAGAATTGTGGAGAGGGGTCAGTTATCCTGTAAAATGGATCGATCAACAGATAAGAAGAGTAAAGAAGCAATCTGGACGGTATTAGTCAGCGAGGGTTGCCATAACAGAATACTATAGACTGGGTGGCTTAGACCACAGACACATCTATTCTCACAGTTCTGGAGGCCAGGAGTCCAAGGCCAAGCTGCCCACAGAGTTTGATTCTGCTGAGGCTTCTCTCTCTCTTTGGCTCGCAGACGTAATCTTCTGGCTGTGTCCCCACTTGCCTTTTCTCTGTGCACGGTCATCCCCAGTGTCTCTCTGTGTGTCCAAATATCCTCTTTTATAAGACACTAGTCAGACTGGGTTAGGGCCCCACCTTATTTAACCTTCATTACCTCCTTTAAGACCCTGTCTCCACATACAGCCATGGAGGCTGGGCTTCAACATATGTATTTTGGGGGACACTGTTCAGTCCATACAATAAATTATTCAAAGCTCTCTGTCCCTCCCACAGCAGTGGATCTGCCAGCTGTAACCCAGTGTCAACCCCTCTCTGCAAGGCTTGGGAGCCTGAGGCTCCCTCCCTGGAAACCACATCAATGCGAAACCACTGAGAATTCAATAAAGGCTTTTTACAGAACATCACTACAGACTCCCACAGCTCTATATAACCCAACATTTACATGCAATTTTCACTTCAGCTAAAGCTTTTAAATTTAAAATCTCAGCAGTGATTGAAGCCACAACCCCCTATCTAATCAAAGTTTCTATCAATGTTAAAAGTCCTGTTTTTTTTGAGTCCTCAAAGCTGTTTATGATTCCAAAAGGCTACGTTCTTCCCATATACAAAACTGATTCCTCTAATCTCATCCCTGGAATAGCTTTTCCAATGGGGGAATGGATTTATAAGACCTTGGTAAAGGTGAAGGAAGGAAGAGGAAAGAAAGAAAGAAAGAAAGAAAGAAAGAAAGAAAGAAAGAAAGAAAGAAAGAAAGAAAGAAAGAAAGAAAGCCTGATTTGTAGGTTTACCAATTTCCATGTATAAATACTCCCACTATATTAGATTTCAAGCAACTACTGACTTGAAAATTGTCTCCTAAAGTTTCAGAATCTTTTACACTTGGCTCTCACAAGCTACTACGTGTTTATACTAACGCATCACGTGTCCCCTTCATGGTCACAGAAGCCCATTTTGCAGATTTTAATCTGGGTCAGGGGATCTTGACCAAAATGAGGTTGACTGACCCCTTCAAAACCCAACCTTACCAGCAACTTTCCATTCTTACCATCCTGAGCACTGGCCAAAACCCACGCACATCTAATACGTACTTCTGGTAAGCCTTCCCAACCAGGAAGAATGCCCCATTTGCTGGAGATCAGAGTCACCCCATTGACTAGGGGAATTCTCATGGGACATTGGTCTGCATGGGAAAAGTCCAGTCAGTCAAGAGTAAATTGGAGTCAGATTGATTGCAGGTGTAAAAGCTTCCCCAGCATGTGGTCCTTTGATTGGAACTGAACGTTGTTTTATTTATTTATTTTTCTGAGTCAAGGTCTCACTCTGTCATCCAGGCTGGCGTACAGTGACATGATCACGGCTCACTGCAGCCTTGACCTCCTAGGCTCAGGCAATCCTTCTGCCTCAGTCTCCCAAGTGGCTGGGACTACAGGTATGTGCCACCACACCCAGCTAATTTTTTTTCTTGATTTTTTTGTAGAGACAAGTTCTCATTACGTTGCACAGACTAGGCTCAAGCAATCCTCCCACCTCAGTTTCTCAAAGTGCTGGGATTACAGGACTACCACGCCCAGCTGTTTTATTTTTTAATCACTAAAGGCCATGAGGTGTTCAACCAGTAATTCCAACCTGACCTCCTGGTGATGACAGGCAGTCAAAGTGGTGGTCAATTTCTTCTTGGGTCTTGAGTAACCGTCTGCATTCATGTGTGTGAATCTGTCCAGAGAGCTTTTATCCCAGAGGCAGAATTCAGGAGTTCCATGGGAGCAGGCCATATGAATGTTCAGAATTCCAAGTTCATGGCCAGGATGTGGCATTTCAAAGGCAAATGGTGATCTGGGAGCAGACCTTGGAAAAAACTGGATTTGGAGGGAACATTCGCTATCAAATTAAATGTAAGAGGGAACTGCAGTAGGCTTTGGACTTGGAACTTGACGGTGTCCATAGCAACTGGCTCAGTGAGGGAAGGGACATGTAGAATTGGAATGGTTGTGCTACCTCTCTCTGTCTGTGCTCCCTCTCCTCAGTCAGACCAGGCTTGGTGGGAAGCATGGGGAAACAGAGTACTCCTCAATCCCCTCCCACCTCATAGATATTCTTTTTCTCCCTTCCTCTGTAGTCAATGCTCCAGATTATTACTGCGTCCCAGGTGAGCCAGCTGAAGCGGTCATGATAATACTAATAAGCTGATTTAAGAGAAGAGTTGAGTTCATAGCACCTTTGGGAAAGACCTCGACTGGTGCTTTGCTAGGAAGGATAACAAGCTTCCGGGAGATGAACGGGGTACGAACTCACTTCACTGCTATATACCTATTTTATATGCTGAAGCTGTCAATAATTACTCCCTTAAGTGGAATTCACCTTTCCTCTGGCAGTGGAAAAGCTAAATTGTAAAAGCTATCTTTGGGGCCTCCTCTCCCTTCTAGGGCCCCTCTGAGCTCAGAGGAGGATGGGCACAGATGACTTCACACATTCACTGGCCCTTGGGGTCCCTGGCCAGCATTCTCATGTATGATGGCATTTGAGACATCAATAATGATTATCCTTTCTCTTACACTCCTATGTTCTTTCTTTACTCATAGGCCTATTTTGTGGAATACACGAAATTAAAATAATTATAACTGAGTATCTGCTATGTGCCAGATCCTGTACTAGGCATTGTATAAATATTGTTTCCAAACCTAATAGAAACATGATGTCATTTTATAAGTGAAAAAGTTGAGACTCGGAGAAGTTAGCAGATTTTCCCCACCGTCAGTAAATGTTAAAATTCCAGGTTCGGTCTATTTGACTCTAAAGTTCACATTTTTGTACTATGTTATATAAAATATTACAGCAGCCTGCACAAAATTAAGCCATGCTCCAGTGGCAAGAGACCCCAAAATCTCAGTGGTGTCTAACAACAAATTTTTACTTTCTCCTCACGTGTGAGGCATGATTCACATGTATCCCAGCTCAGTTCGGGGGCTGTTCTCCATATCCCAGGACTTAGGCTGGTGACAGAAGAACCACCAGACTGTTGCCAGTACCCATGCTAGAGGGAGAAGGAGCTCTAGAGGGTCTAAAGCTAGCAATGAAATGCCCTGGCATTGAATTGACACACATCACTTCTGCCCACAACTCCCTGGCCAGAGTAGTACATTCTTCGTCCAAACCACAAGAGGGTGGAAATGCAATCCCACTGGTCAGCTGAGAATCGGAAGCCCAGGGCAGGCTACACTGAAACTGGCCACGAGTGTCTGGCACAGGGGTGTGGCCCCTAGGTGCTCAATAAATGCTATCTCATGCTTCCTTTCCTTTCTCGACTATGAACAGATTATGGTGAAATCATTCTTTTAGACCAAGAGATAGGCATAATGAATACCCTTCACTGTGTACTCTGTTGAACACTTTGTCTTCCCCAGCTTGCGCCTGGATCATAGGATGCTGGATCAGATGACTCCAGGATCTGGGTCTTCTGCGCCTTGATGGTCCACTGTGTCTCAGTGGTTTCCATAAGTCATTCTTAAATGCCTTGTTGCAGGCAATGGTGACATTTGCATACATGACCCATGACACCCTCCAATGGACTTCTGATAGGCTCAAGGCTATAGACAACTCCTGTCTAGCAGCTATCATTCCACCCTGTCTTCTTCCATTCAGGGAAGCACATCAGAATGCAAGTGAGTGGCAGGAGTGTTATTTAGAGGACTATATTCAATCTGCTATAATTGCTATAAAAAAAAAAGTCACAATTTGAAAACCTCAACAGTTTATTATTGTCACCAGTTGCCCATGACACACCTCATAACGGCTCCAGGCATGCAACAAGTCAGGACACCACCGTTAAAGAACCACTGGTCAAGATGAAGCCAGGACAACCAGTTATGAAATGAAAAATAGTGCCAATTAACTGGTTGTTTTGTTTACACCATGCCAATGAATTGAATTGGAGAGAACATTTTGTTTGCACTCACTGAATTAGCTAGTGGTCTTGGCACTGTGTAGACACAGCCTGAGTATGAAGAATGTGCGCCTAGTATCAATCCTCAAATCATAGAATGTTAGACTGGAAGGAATCTCAGAGATATTTTTCATTCCCCTCATGTCACAGATGGGGAAACTTAGGAACAGCCAGGTTAAAAGATTCGCTTAAGGACACACAGTACAATCGTTAACTATTATCTTCGAAAAGAGGTTGACCGCGGGCACGTCTTCACCCACTGCATTTTTCACATTTTCTGCAGCTATTTCAGAAGCAAGATGCCCACTGCCTAACATTGCGTACTTTTTCTAAAAGTAGACAAGAATTTAAGAAACACCCCGTGGTGCAATTCTTCATTGCTTAAACTTGCTGCTGACTCATTTGCCCTCCGCCACTTCTTTACCAACTTCGGTCGGTCGTGGCATCAGTCACCTCCCCTGGCTCTTCTCCCCAGCTCGTCCCATCTTCCCTGGCAGGGCTGGGCAACAGGATGCAGTGACGTCATGCCCACGCATCCTCATTGGCTAGTGGACGGGGCTTGGGGGTGAGGCCCCTGGTGGGGCACCTTGGGTGCGTGAGCAGACCTCCTGGCCTCCAGGCTGAAGCAAGTCACCTGTTTCCAAAGGGCAGGCGGTTCTGGGCCAAAAGGAGTCTGTGGAACAAGGGCACCAAGACTTTCAGGCTCTGTCTTGATGAAGGACAAACGCCCCCTACAAACAACTTCTGCAGGCCCCACTTCAGGTGACGAGGGATGGAGCTCTAGCCGATATCAGTTCTAGGATCAGGGCCTTCCCTGCTCCCACTTTTCATTCGCTTCAGGTTCCTAGGAAGGAGCCTCTTGAAATGTCTTGAGTTTGAGTAGGGCCATTTTGTGGTGGTCCCCTTCACCTGCCCCCCAACCCTCCTTCTCAAGTCAACTTCAGAGGCCTTGAAGGCCGCCTCCTTCAGGGCCTACAAGGAAAGGAGCTCCAGACCAGTTTTGTGTGGCTCTGGGGCTGAGGGATCGGCTCAGTGGCCAAGAGCCTTCTAGGCTCTGTGCTGTCATCGCCACGACTAGTATTTTGGCAGCTCTCCCAGCCCACAGGCCCAGATGCAGGAGCAGTCTTTGGCAAGGACAGAAGGCTCTTAGGCTCGGGGCCAAAAGTCAGCCCTTTAGCCCAGATGAACACATGGGGCTGTCCCTCCCCTGCACTGCACACCTCTTTCCTTTCCTCGTGGATTTACATAACTTAGAGCTGTGTTTAGAGTTTGGGGTGGGGACAGAGGAGCAGGGAAGCTGGAACCGTAGGGAGACCTCCCAGGAAAACCTCCCCTTGATGCACAACAATTAAGGACCTTTAAAGGGCTCTGTGGCTCAGCCTGTAATCTCGTGCTTTGGGAGGCTGAGGTAAGTGGATTCCCTGAGCCCGTGGGTTCGGGACCCACCTGGGCAACTTGGTGAGACCTCATCTCTACAATAAATCAAAAATTAGCCTGGTGTAGTGGCATGCGCCTGTAGTTCCAGCTACTTGGAAGGCTGAGTCGGAAGGATTGCCGGAGTCCAGCAGGTCGAGGCTGCGGTGACCGGAAGTGGCCACTGCACTCCAATCTAGGTGACAGAGACTCCAACTCAAAAAAAAAAAAAAAAGAAAAAAGAAAAGGACCTTGAGAGTAGGTTCTGGATCTCAGTGGTTATGTTGTTGAAGCGAACTGGGGTCCGCTTGCCCAGCGCAGTAAGAACAGATATCTGCACCAAGGTTGCGGTGGCATAAAGGAGGCTGATTATTTGCGAGGAGGACCAGGCACCAAAAGCTCAAATTTTGACCTCCCCAAAGGTTTGCAGGTAAGAGTTTATAGAGGCAGGGGTAAATTTCAGGAGAGAGAAACATCAGGCAGCATCGTTAATCAACATACAAAGGTTTCACATGGGTTTTAGCCAAGGGTAGATTTCTTGAAGCAGGTGGCTTACAGGTCATAGGTAGGTTCAGAGATTTTCTGATCTTCAATTGGCTAAGGAAGAGAAGCTTTGCTTAAAAATTTGGGACTATCAGAAAATAATGTTTGCTCAGGCTTGTGAGTGTGGTTTTCTCCAGACCACTCCTGAAGAAATTCAGAACAAAGAACAGTGGTTCTGACCAGTCCTCAGTTCCCCTTCATCTGAGGTCTATGTTCCCGGCTTTGGGTCTGTTTGGTGGGGATTTGAGTTTCTGAAAAACAGTTGTGGGGGGGGGGCGGGTGGCATATGTTAAGATGTTATCTTTAGTTTCCATAGGAAAACTACACATTCTTGGACTTCTTGTTTTAGGTTACTGTTACCTTCTTGCTTACCAAGTTGTTTGTTTATGTCTCATGGCTAGTTAGGTGCTTGGAATTTCCACTGAAGAAACTCAAGGTTTTCCTTTATTTCTATGCAGGAGTTTCCTTTATTTCCATTATTTCCATACAGGCCCCTAAAAAAAATGTGTCCCAGCTCTGTCTCAGCTAGCCCTCTCCTTTCTTGGTTTGATGCATTATAGAATGTCTTACCCTTGCCAGTTCTTTCTTGTTGGCTTTGGTGCAAAACTAGACACACACGTATACACACACACACACACACACACACACACACACACACACACACATACACACACACACACACATACACACACGAACACACATACACATATACCACTCCACCCTATAACACACATACCAGTCGTTCCTTCTTGGCCACTAAGTTCAGATTCTGGAAAAGCCTAGTTGTAGAAGAACTCATGACTGAAGAATTTGAGACTTTAAGGGAACGTAGAGCTAGGAGAACAAAGGTCAGAATGAACTAGAGAGAAAATCATAATTGGTTTGGCATTCAGGAAAGAACCCAAGTCAAGAGCACACTGAATAACAAGCATTTTAGGGTGTGTTGTATGCACTGGTGGAAGTGTGAACTGGCTCAACCAAGCTGGTGGGCAAATTGACAGCGTGTCTATACCTGGAATGCACCTTCCTACAGTCTGGCAGCATCCCTTGTAGGTGAAAAGCTGGAAATGACTTAAATGTTCATCAGCAGGCAAGTGGGTGGCTCCTGGTCTCTGTATAGTTTACTGTTGTTCCACGGTTAACATGAATGGGCTAGATCTTTACCAGGCAACATGGATAGATCCTGGAAACACAATGTTAGGCGACAAATAGCAAGATCCAGAATGATAGGTTATGGTATGTAAATTAAGAAGCATCCAAAGCATTGTGATGTGTGATTTATAAGTAATACATATGGGGTCGAGAATGAGCAAATGTATGAGAAGAATACCCACTGAGGTCAGGGCAGTCTCAGGTTGCTTCTTTGGAGGGAAGAAAAGGGACATGAAAGGGACTTCAGCTGTGTCTGTAAGGTCCTATTTCTTTTAAAAATAATCTGACAAGCTGAGCTATGTGGCTCACACCTGTAATCACAGCACTTTGGGAGGATTGCTTGAGGTCAGGAGCTCGAGACTAGCCCGAGCAACAAAGCAAGACTCATTTCTACCAAAAAAAATTGAAAAAATTAGCTGGGCAATGGGGGCGTTAAGTTAAAGAAAAGCTTTGTTTAAATATCTGGGGTAAGGTAGCTCATGCCTGAAATCCCAGCACTTTGGGAGGCAGAGGCAAGAGGATTACCTGATCCCAGGGGTTCGAGACCAGCCTGGGCAATTTGGCAAGACCTCAGCTCTACAAAAATGTTAAAAATTAGCCAGGTGTGTTGGCACGCACCTGTAGTTCCAGTTACTTGGAAGACTGAGGTGGAAGGATTGCCTGAGTTCAGCAGGTTGAGGTTGCGGTAGCAATGGGCGTGCCACTGCCCTCCAGCCTGGGTGACAAAGTGAGACGCTGCCTGAAAAATAAATAAATAAGCAAACAAGTAAATAGATAAATAAATATAAAAATAAAAATTTGGGGTCAGCAGAAAAGCATGTTAGCGCAAGCTTGTGTGTGTGTGTGTGTGTGTGTGTGTGTGTGTGTGTGTGTACGCCTGTAGCTTTATACCAAAGCTACTCAGGGGCTGAGGCAGGAGGATCACTGGAACCCAGCACTTCAAGGCTACAGTGGGCTGTGATCACACCACTGCACTCCAGCTTGGGCAACAGAGCAAGACCCTGTCTCTAAAAAAAAAAAAAAAAATCTGAAATGTTAGCCTTTGCAGTTTCTGGTGGTGGGTACAAGGTTTGTCATATCACTCTTTATAGTTTTCTGTATGTTTAATATTTCAAAATTGAAAAAAGGAAAGAAAATTCTGGTGGCATTGCACACACGTTTATGTGAGTCATCATGGGCATGCTACTGTGATTTTCCATTTTCACCACTTCCCTGAAAGAAACTTCCTAGGATTTCCCTTCCTTGTGTCTTCAATGAAATGCTCTTCAATGTGTTTTTCTTTGTTGTGGCAGTTTGTACCCAAAGGGACATTTTTCTAGCCAATCAGTAGGTGCCTTTCTGATCTCACGGTTCAGGGTCATCTAAATACGTGGAAAAATGAGAACACTTAAAGCAGGCGGCATCCAACCCACCAGAAGGCTTTCTCTCCTCTCTCCATTCTCTAGGGCTGTCAGTCTCTGTCTAGGGGCACCTCTTGCCAAATACCCGGTTTCCCCCTGCCTGGAGGATTGATTCACTTTCACTCTCCTTTCTTTACCTTTCCCCATGATTCCTTGCAGAAGCCTCCTTTTTGGGCACCCCTGCTTTCTTTTCTTTCTTGTGGTTCCACCAGACCTGACCCACGAGAACACTGATTCTCAACCTTGAGTGTGCATCAGAGTCACCCAGAGAGCTTGCTAAAATGCAGAGTGCTTGGCTGTACCTTTAGGATTTCTGATTCAGTAGGTCTGGATGAATGTTCAACCAGGGGCTCCCTGAAAGAAAAATTAGTGCTGACCCGTAGTGTTTGCCAATTTCCTCCCGCCATGGCTGATTTCAAGCCCCAGTGTGACTGTCCCTAAGTGTAGAGGTGGGGAGGGAGTATGCACAGCTGTCTCTCCCCAGAGGATGCAGGCCATCTCCAGCCCTCCTTTGACACTGGGGCCTGAGAATTTGCATTTCTAATGAGATCCTAGGTGATGCTGAGCTGTTGGTCTCGAAGAGGTTCATACTTTAAATCCTACATGGCTGAGCATAGGAGGGTAGAGTTTGTGAAGGGATCCCTGAATTGTGTGAACAATCCTGTAAACTTGACTGTAAAAATCTCATGTCCTGGCTGGGCTCGGTGACTCAGCCTGTAATCCCAGCACTTTGGGAGGCCGAGGTGAGTGGATTGCCTGAGCCCCTGGGTTCAAGACTCACCTGGGCAACTTGGCCAGACCTTGTCTCTACAATAAATCAAAAATTAGCTGGGTGTGGTAGCATGCGCCTGTAGTTCTGGCTACTTGGAAGGCTGAGGTGGAAGAATTGCCGGAGCCCAGCAAGTCAAGGCTGCAGTGGCCAGGAGTGTGCCACTACACTCTAGTCTGGGCGACAGAGTGAGACTCCAACTCAAAAAAAAAAAAATCTCATGTCCTTAAAAGGAGCCCAGAAAGAGATTTTTCTGTCTTTTGTTGTTGTTGTTGTTGTTTGTTTGTTTGTTTGAGTCAGAGTCTCACTCTGTCATCCAGGCTGGAGCACAGAGGTATGATCACGATTCACTGTAGCCTTGACCTCCTGGGTTCAGGTAATCTCCCACCTCAGCTTCCTGAGTAGCTGGAACTACATAGGTGCATGCAACTACACCCAGTTAATTTTTAAATTTTTTTGTAGAGATGAGTTCTTGCTATGTTGCCTAGGCTAGTCTTGTATTCATAGGCTCAAGCAATCCTCCTGCCTGTCTCCCAAAGTGCTAGGACTACAGGTGTAAACCACCATGCCCGGTCAGATTTTCTGTTTTCACGGCAAACAAAGTTTATGTCATGGGGACTGGCGCCGGCTATGCTATAGATAAAATAAGCCTGGGCTCGAGCCGAGATGGTGCACTGGCCTGGAAGTTCTATCCCCTGTCCTAAATGCCCCCATCCACAGGCCACCAACCATGCTGCTCCCAGCGCCAGGCCCTGCAGCTAAGGTAGACAGCTGATGGGATGGGTGTATAGTAATCCCCGGGGGACCTTGAAGGCAAGAACCATGTCTCTGAGGATGTTCTTGGCAGAACAAGGCATGGATGCTGGGACAGAAAGGGCAGATGCAGGAAAGGGAATGAGAGAGAAGGAAGGGATTGGGGGCGGGGATGGAGAAAGAGAGAAGAGAGTCCAGAACAGCGATGCCGTGGGGCCGGCAAGTTCCAGGGGGCTTAGGGTACCCCCAAATCGGCAGAATTGACACCTGCCCGTTCCCTACTAGTGACACACCTGCTTCATTCCTTGGGCTCTTTGACTTTTCACTTTCTGTTACTTCCCCCAGGTCCAGACTGATGGGGCCACCTCTGGGAAGAACAAAGGAAGCTCTTCAGGGGCCAAGGAAACTTATCCCGGAAGGCAGGTGGGATAGGCAGGCACCAGGGTCGCCACACGCACTTAAGGTTATCCTGTTGGTCTATGGGATTAGATGTCATTGGGATTACGGGGTGTATTAACTCCCAACGCTTTTGACATTTCTATTCACGTGATGCTTTGGAAACCTATGGGTTTTCCTTGCTGGTAATTTCTCCGGCTTCTGCCTCCCAGAGCCTGGCATTCCTGCCTTAGCCTGCCTCCCTGCTTGGCTCCCCACAAGCTCCTTCCAGTGTCCCTGCAGCTCCCGCTCTCAAGGACAACCATGGGGGCACCGGTCCTTGGCTGCCTGTCTCTAGCAGGAGGTGGGCCTGGAAGGGGAGGAGACTGTAGCTGGGAGAACGTTCGCTCTGGAAGGAACCCAGTACATCCCCCCCATTACATAGGTATGGAAACCAAGGTCTGGAGAAGGTAGGAGATGGGTACAAGGCCACTCCACTCGTGTGGCCTGGCTTGGATAGACCCTGGGTCTCAGTCTCCTGGGAAGGGGATGCCTTGCCCAGTGTCCCTGCTGGCACCTCGAACAGTCAGAGAGGGGGACATCAGCCACCTGGAAGAACTTCCCATTTTGCCCTCAATGTTTCCTCACTTTCTTCCCTTTCTTTTTTCCTTTCTTCCTCTTCCTCCTCTTCTTCATCTCTTTCTCCTTCTTCTTCATCGTCATCTCACTCTGTCACCCAGGATGGAGTGCAGATGTGGCTCAAAGATCATGCAGCCTTGACATGCTGGGCTCAGGCAATCCTTTCACCTCAGCATCCTGAGTAACCGAGACCACAGGTGCACACCACCATGCTCGGCTAATGCTTTAACTTATTGTAGAGACAAGGTCTTGCCATGTTGCCCAGGCTGGTCTCGAATCCTTGGGCTCAGGCAAGTCTCTCTCCTCTGCCTCCCAAAGTGCTGGGATTACAGGCATCAGCCACTGCACCAGGCCTCCCTTTCTTTCTTGCCTTCCTTTGGCCCCTTCTGTGCCACCTTCCCATCACCTTCCTCCCTCCCCGAAAGGCCCCGATAGCCCGCAGGTCAGGACAGTCCCTCCCGCCTGTGCCTTCTAGCCCTGGCAGCTGAGCCACCCCCACCACCCACCTTCCCCTGGGCTCCAGGGCCATAGGAGAGCTGAGGTGACTCGGCTTCCTCAAGCCTCTCGGCCCACAGGGCCTGAGTCCTTCCCACGTAGGTGGTTCTGCTGCTCACTGAGGATTGGCAGGCAGCCCCTCCCCCTGTGGTACACTCAGGGAGGGAGGGGCAAGAAACCATGGCTGACTTTCAGCAAACAAGTCATTGCCAAATGCCAGATACATACACACAGCTGTAGGAAGACAGCCATGCACAGGCAGCCAGGCTGATGACTCCCCATGGCTGACGTCCCTATTGAGGCCTTGCATCCTACAGTGGGGACCCTTCATTGTATGGACTATTTCATTGATGAGGACCCACGGCCCTGTCCCTGTTTTGCAGATGAGGACACTGAAGCACAGAGAGGTTTGAGGACTTTCCTGAGATTACACAGCTAGTGCAGGGAGCACCTGAGATTTGAACCCAGATCTGATGGGTTCTGCAGTTAAGGTGCTTTCCATGAACACTGGAAATGGGAGACTTCTCTGAATAATGCCCCTTCCACGCCCCTCTCCCTCTGGTGGGAATGGGTTCCCTAAGACAGCTGGGATCTGAGTTGCAACTTGAGAGGCTCAAGTAAAGGGTTAAGGACGGTCAAATGCCTGGGATGATGACCCAGAAGCCCACCCTGTTTCTGTTTTTGAGCTGGGTTCTCATTCAGTCACCCAGGCTGGAGTGCAGTGCCATGATCACGGCTCACCACAGCCTCGAAATTCTGGGTTCAAGCAATCCTTCCACCTCAGCCCCCGGAGTAGCTGGGATGCGCCACCATGCCCAGCTAATTTTTAAATTTTTTTGTAGAAACGATATCTTGCTCTGGTGCCTAGGCTGGTCTCGAACTCCTGGGCTCAAGCAATCCTCAAGCCTCGGCCTCCCAAAGTGCTGGGATTACAAGTGTGAACCAATGCACCTGGCCCGGGAATCCACTTTGCAAGGTGGCCTAGACCCAGGAGAGCAGCCTGGTTACATACACCATCACTGAGGGCCACCAGCAAGGCTTCCCTGCCCCGTTCCTCTCTCTCTCCCTTTCTCTTTCCCCCACAGCCTCTCAGGCCCTGCACCTCTCAAAACTGCTCCTCGCCGAAGCTCCGATTCTGCTGGGAAAGATCAGAGCACCTACAGACTCGACATTACTTGAGTGCATGCACAATGGCGCTGCTAGGAGACTGTGGGGTGCACTACCCAATTATGACCACGCGATGTCACCCTTGAGCTGCACATACCTTGCCGCCCGCAGGTGGCGAGCAAAGCCGCTGTGCAGCTGGGTGGGACTGGGAGGTCAGGGTGGCCTCAGGGGTGGCGCTCCCGTCGTCACAGGCATTATTCAGCACTGCAGTTTTGCCTGTCGCCGTCCTGCCTCCTCCCATTAATGTCTGGCGGTCTCCAGGTGCGCGCTTAGTTTGCCTCACGTGCCTACAGCAATAGCTCCCAACGCCATAAACGCAACCCTCCTCCTGAGCCCCCACAGCAATCCCCCAGCCAGCCTCACTCAGGATCCTTCCGCACCGTGAACTCAGTGTGGGCCACACACCAGCTCTTGTGTTGCCTTGGAACTGCCTCCGGCTTCTGTGTACTGTGACTCCGTAACAGGTGAAGGCCACTTACTTACCCGGGATCCTCGCGGGAGGAACCCAGGCAGGTAAGGAGAGGGTACTGGATCCCAGACCTTTCTAGGCTGGAGAGACCACAAGGCTCCGGAGCCTTGTCATCCTTCTCGTTGCCAGTGGTGGGTGACATGGATGCCCATGTGCTCACCCCTCACCTGCCACGGTCTCTCTACAGCTGCAGTGGCAATCCCCAGTCACCCAGCGTGGAGAGGAGGGACAGGAAATCCACTAGTAACTGGCAAGACCCATCCTCTGCCCCTTCAGAAGTGGGGGCCCCGCTCACCTATATTTATTTTTTATTTTTATTTTTGAGTTGGGGTCTCATTCTGTCGCCCAGGCTGGAGTGTAGTAGCACAGTCTCAGCTGACCACAGCCTCAACCTCCTGGGCTCAGGCAATCCCTCTGCCTCAGCCTCCTGAGTAGCTGGGAATACAGGTGCATGCCACCACGCCTGGCGAGTTTATGTATGTATTTATTTATTTTGTAGAGCCAAAGTCTCACTATGTTTCTCAGGCTGGTCTCGAACTCCTGGACTCAAGAGATCCTCTCGCCTCAGCCTCTCAGAGGACTGGGATTACAGGTGTGAGCCACTGTGCCTGAGAATATTTCAAATGTTTCCATATTATCTAGGTCCACTCTGTCCGTCACCCTAACATGGTTCTCACCTTTGGGGAAGTTTCCTTGGGCCCTCTTGTATGGGACCCCTGCCCTCTGCTCTGTTCCCTGTTCCCAGGGAGCGGACACCCGGGGGTCCTCCCCAACGGATGGCAACTCAAACTTTCCCCCAGGCCCTCCCCTCACCTCCTCTTTCCAGGGTGTGCGATCCCACCTCGTCTCTCTAGAGGTCTCTGTGTCCAAGGCAAGCAGTTGTGCAGACTAGGTTCAGCTTAAGCAATCAAGGATTTTATTGGAAGGCTTTGGTGATGGTTCACAGAAAGAAGGGGGCAGCGGAAGGGACAGGCAGGGCAGCACAGACGCCAGTGTGTCCGTGACACAGGCAGCAGAAGCTTGTAATCTTCCCATCACACGACTGCCAGGGCCGATCAGCATCAATTATTTTGTTCCCAATCTTGTATCTGTCTGTACAGATTCCAGTTCCCAGGCCCACCTTGGGTCTGGGGCCCACCCAGTGGTCAGGGGCGGGCAGAACCTCTTGAGTGACAACCCCACCAGGAGTGTCTGCAGCGTGGGAGGGGCCATTCCCCAAAAGGAGCTCAGAGGGAGGTCGTCTCCATGTTGAGGACAGATGCTGGGAGAGCCCCGCCGCCACCATCCCCCACAGCCTTGAATTGAGCCACTCCTTTTCCCCCTCACCTGGGGAGTCTCTAACCTGACACTGCCCACCAGTAAATAATTAAAAGTGGCTCAGAGAGCCTCGGCACCAGACTTAAGGTAACCCAGCAGCTCTGAGGGAAAGCCAGGGGGTCCCGGTTCCACTCACTGTCCTTGGGTTTGTGCAGGACTCACCTGGAGCCGCTGGGGGTCTCCCCTGTGGACAAGGCCTCCCGCAGATACTTTTTGGGGTAAGGGCTTCCTGACTACTGTTGAGAGGAACAGCAAGCCCAGACCGCAAAAAGATCCGAAGGAGACAGCAGCCACCCGGCAGCAAGAGAGCTGGAGCAGAGGGTGTGGCCCCCTGGGGCTCAGCATGCACCTGGCAGATGCAGCGGGGGAGGCGGAGCCAGGACCTGGGGAGAAGAGGGGAGGAGTGGAAGAAGGTAGGGGGAGGGAAAACGACATGAGAAAGGTAAGAGCCCCCAGAGTCAGTGGGCAGCTGGTGTCCCCGCTGGAATCTACCCTCCACCTCCCAGTTCTTAAGAAAACCACCCGGGCTGTAAGAAGTGGTGGAGCTGCTCCTGGATCATACAAGATATATATATTTGAACATTTGCCACATTCTGCCACAGGTCAGGGACTGTTGGACTGGGGCTGCGTCAGATAGTCTGGCCTGGGTCTGTGCATGGCCTTGGTGCTTCCTGGGTTCCACCGTAGCACCCTTCCATTTCCTCTGGGGGCTCTCTCAGAGTTGCAAAATGCCAAGGGCCCCAATAAGAAGCTGCCCGTCACTGGTTGAGGCTGCTGAGGACAGACACCTTGGAATTTGCAGGTGTGCGCCTCTGGTCTGTTTTTGCAGACAGGGCCATTATGGAGAAGGCTGGGGTCCCAATGCCAGGCCAACTGAGCCTTATTAAACCTGTCCTGCTCTCAAATGCGCTGCTTCTCAAAGGCGGCAGCCAAGCTTCCCATGTCTCAGGGTGGCCTCCTGCTTTCATAACATGTGAGGCCAGCAAAACTTCCCAGAAGCCCTTGAGGCAGCCCAGCCTGAGTCTTACCTGCCTTACCTCTAGGGTCTCTCACCTCCTCCAGAGGCCACAGCCACGGAGCAGGGGAAGAGGTCCCGGAAGGGTGGCCTCAGGTCCACTGCAGAGCCCAGCGTGGGATGTTTACCTCTTGCTTCTCCTGAAGGAGGCGTCTGGAACCTGCTGGTGATGGCAGGCCCCAGGCCTTTCCAACACATCATGGGTGTGTTAGCAGGGGCCGCCTGGACAGCAGCCCTGCTCTGTGGTCTTGTCTAGGGAAGAGGCCAGAGTGGACAAGAAGGGGTGGCACTCAGCCGTGGAGAATGGGGACAGATGAGGCTGCAAAGGTACTCGTGCCCAGAGGCAGGCACACCTGCCTCCCGTGGGCAGGGCTGTGTGTCTCTCCGGAGGAAGAAGAAGAAGCCCTTTCTCATCCAGAGAGCAGGCCTGCCCTTCTCAGGTGCGTGTCTCGGGGCCTGGATGCCCTACCTGGTGACGACTCTGGGCAGCAGGTGGCTGTATCTCGAGGGCAGGGACCGCTGTCTTCTGCCGGAAGAAGCGGTGCCCGCAGCCAGTTTTTGGCTCTGGCGGCTCCCTGGGTCACGTGGCCCCGCCCCCCCAACATGGTTCCCATGAAGCCTCTCGGGACTCCAATCTCTGGCTCCCTCCTGCCCCACCTTCCTGGCTGCTGTCCGAGCTGGAACCAACGCGGATGACACTGGTGTGGACACCATGCAGCCTCTGGGTGGGTTTGATCTGAGCCACCCAGGCCCTGCGCCTGGCGAGGACAAGGGCGTGTAGCTGGCCCTTCTGTGCTCTGCACCGGTGCTGCCTCCCCCGAGGGCCTCTCTCGGGCATGGCAGATGGCCTCATCTTCGGAGGCTCCTCCATCCCAGTCTGCATTTCCAGCACATCACTTACCAAGCGCTCACTCGAAGCCCACACAGTGCTGTGGGCTCTTCCTGTGGGCTCTCACGCGTTCCTGCATCAGGAAGTAGAAAGTCCTACTTCCAGCTTTAGGGCCCAAACCTCTGAGTCCCCCAGCTCCTCCTTCTCACACTTCACTCATTCATCAGCAAATACCGCTGAGTCTGCCTTTGAAAAGACCCCAACCTGCTTCTCATTCCACCCTCCACCACTGTCCTTTACCTCAAAAAGGTCCCCATTTCCATGCCCACTCCCCACAGTCTAGTCTCCACACAGCCGCCCAGGTGGTCCTTTATGAACAAAGCCATCCTGCCTGTAGTCCCAGTGACTCAGGAGGCTGAAGCAGGAGAATCCCTTGAGTCCAGGAGTTCGAGACTGCTGTGAGCTTGTGATCGCATCACTGCCCGGGTGACAGCATGAATCCCTGTCCCTAAAATAATAAAAATGAAAACAAAGTAACTATTTTATAATGAAAAATTATTTTTTTAAAAAAGGTCAGCATGGTGGCTCACGCTCGTAATCTCAGCACTTTGGGAGGCCGAAGCAGGAGAACTGCTTGAGCCCAGGAGTTTGAGACCAGCCTGGGCAACAGAGTGAGACCCTGTCTCTAATTTATAATAAAAAAAATTATTTAAAAAAAAGTCAGACCAGTCTCACCTCTGCTGAAAGCCTCACTCCCAGCCCAATATCTTCCCCTCACCCAGAACATAATCCACAGTCTCTACCACGGCAGACAAAGCTGTGCATAATCCTACACAAATCCTCCCAACCCTCACTGCCATTCCCCACCCACCTCATTTCCTCCTATTCAGACACACTGGCCTCCTTGCTGGGCCTGACACCACCAACCATTCTTTTGCCTGAGGGCCTTTGCGTCGTCACCTTTGCCTGGATGCTCTTTTTTTTTTGGAGTTGGCATCTCACTCTGTCACCCAGGCTGGAATGCAGTGACACACTCACAGCCACCGCAGCCTCCACCTACTGGGCTTGGGTGATGCTTGCACCTTAGTCTTCCAAGTAACTGGAACTACAGGTGCCCATTACCATAGCTGGCTTATATTTTTATTTATTGTAGAGACAAGGTCTCATCAAGTTGCCCAGGCTGGTCTCGAACCCCTGGGCTCAGGCAATCCTCTCACCTTGGCCTTCCAAAGTGCTGGATTTCCAGGCTGAGCCACCACACCCAGCCTGGATGGTTTTATGTAGCCCCACAGCTCACTCTCTCACCAAGTTTCTTCCCAAAGTGACAACTTCTTAGAGAGGCAGTAACGATTAATTTTTTGTGTCAATTTGACTGGACCACAGGGTGACCAGATATTTGGTCCAACATTAGTCTCTGAGGGTGTTTTTGGATGGGATTAACATTTTAATTAGTAGGCTAAGTCAAAGAGATTGCCCTTGCTAATGTGGGTGTTCCATGTCCCATCAGTTAAAGGCTCGAATAGACACAGTGGCTGAATAAGAGAGAATTCTCTCTACCTGACTGTCGTCAAGCTGCTTTCACCTTGAACAGAACATCGGTGCTTCCTAGGTCTTAAGCCTGTCAGATGGGACTGGAACGGCACCATCAGCTCTCCTGAGGGTCCAGCTTGCCGCCTGCAGATCCGGGAATTGTCTGCCTCCACATTCGTGTGAGCCAGTTCCATTAATCTCTCTCTTTCCCTCTCTACACACACACATCCTCTGTTCTCTGGATAATCCTACGCTAACCACCTCTCTCTCTCTCTCTCTTACACACACACACACACACACACACACACACGCATTGTGCATCCCATTCTCTATGCCCTCACCCGCTTGCTTAGACACAGTATTTTAGACGGTGCTGCCACCAGGTGGGACTTTGCCTGTTTCCATAGTTAGTATTTCTTGTGCCTAGAGAGGTGCCTGGCACACAGTGTGTGCTCAGAAGCACTTACTGGATGCGGCACAAATAAAGGAGCTCCGAGGTGAGTCTGTGCTGGCCAACTGTAGATGCTCCAAAGTGTGGGGTAACTACGTGTCGCCCATTCCCTTTCAGGCCTGCTCACCTCCTTTGCTGGACCATCACACACAGGCTGGCAAGGAGGTCAACATGGCCCGCATCTCCGATTACACCATTAACAGAACAACTCCACATGTGGGTCCTCCTGCAGCTGGAAGCTGGAATTTGTTGAAAACCAAATTCAGTACCTTTCCTCCAAACCAGAGACCCTCCATAGCTTTTCTAGTGGGAGATGGCCTTGTCACCCTGAAAGTTCCATTTCTCTCCACCCCTCCTCTCCCACCCCTCCAAACTGCTCCATCCCACACAGAGGGAAACATCCTCCTGTTGAGGCGAAAGTGGCTGGTATCTGAGCCTTTCCTCAGAGTTCACTACATTCTCCTGAAGGGGAATTTTGAGGGGGAAACAGGCCTTAAAGTGCTGAAATGGGGGCGGGGGGACCAGAAGGCCCGTGGAGGTGGGGGGGGCAAAAAGGGGGCAGGGGTGAGGCCACCCTAGCCCAAACAGAGCCTTTGCGCACATGGTACCCCTGGTCCCAGACCTGCGGGTGGCTGGAACCCTTGTTTCAAGGACAGGGACTCAGCCAGACACTTCACAAGCTGGCTCTTCAGGGTTAGCTGTGACTTCCCCCTCCCCACCCCTGTTTTGGATCAGTCCTCAGCTTTTGCCTCCAAAGGCTGCTCAGACTCCCTGCCACCCACCCCCACAGGCACCAACCAGCCCAACCTCTGATTGGGGCCCTGCCCTCTCTGGGAACAAGTTGTGTACTTTGCTGAGATTCTCACCTTCCCTGTGTCCCTCCTGGGACTTGGCAAGCATCCACATGAGCTGGCACCTGGACAGAGGTCTTCAGTTTCTCTCCCGCTCCTGCTCTCCCACACAAGCTGCTGAACCAGGGCTTTCCTCAGGCCACTCCCCTGCAGAAGGAAGGGGGTGAGGAACCCCAGGCAGCCTCTGTGACCTTATGGGGCACAGGGTTGTGAGGCTGGGTCTCCCTCTGGCTCATGCGTCCTCCTCTGTCCTGTCCCCACAGCCCTTCTGCCTGATGCCCTCTGCTCAGACAGGACTCACCAGATCCCGCAATCTCCCCAATCCAAGCTCAGCCTGTACCCCTGCTTACCTCCCACCCTCCCCCCGAAATTCCTCTCTACTCCCTCCCTTAGAAAGTCTTCATCTCCTGTAACCCCGCCCTTTGGGAGGCTGAGGTGAGTGGATTGCGTGAGCCCGCGTGTTCAAGACCTGCCTGGGCCACTTGGCAAGACCTCATCTCTACAGTAAATCAAAAATTAGCCGGGTGTGGTAGCACACACCTATAGTTTCAGCTACTTGGAAGGCTGAGGTGGCAGGATCACCGGAGCCCAGCAGATCGAGGCTGCGGTGGCCGGGAGCAGTCACTGCACTCCAGTCTGGGTGACAGAGTGAGACTCCAACTAAAAAAAAAAAAAAAAAAGAAAGTCTTCATCATCACCCTCCTCCTCCCTTTCCCTGTTCAATTTCTGTTTTCCCTCTCAGCCAATCCCACCTCTTTCCTGGACTTTCCCTTGGGTACCTTCATCCCTTTCTTTGCATCCTTGTGGCAACCCCTCTGGGCCTTTCATCAGCCCCTCGGTTTCTCACCAGGCAGATATCTACCAAGTGGACATCAACCAAATGCCCACACATGCCACGCCTGTGCTGGGTACCAGGGAGGTAGAGATGAGCCCACCGCAGACCCTGCCCTCCAGGGATTAGAAGGCAAGTGTGGATGCCCCCTTCCCCATGCCCCAGCCCCTCCAATAAAACTTTCTTCAGCGAGCTCATCATCCTGATGTTTCTCGGGGCTGCCTCTGCCCAGGGCCCCAGCACAAATAATGATGGGGTAAGGCACGCGGCCATGGGGGCCGGGAGGAGGGTCTCGGTACTACAGAAGTGCCCAAGAAGGGGAGCCTCTCCAGTCTGGATGGGGGTGAGGGGAAGGAGACTGGGGAGCTTCACCCAAGAGGTCATGATTGAGTTGCTCTAATGAGGATGGAAGAGGATTGAGCTAAGACACGGAGGAGAGACTGGCAGAAGCCAAGGCCAAGGCCAAAACACAGGGGGGCTGGTTTGTGGGCACAAGGAGGGAAGAAGTGAGAGAAAAGGTGGGAAAGAATGTTCATCCAAAGCTTGGTCTTCGGTGTCAGACTGAAGAGGCTGCATTTTCTCTAGCCGGGCAATGGGTAGCTTCTGAAGGATTTGGGGCAGGAAAGAAAGGCTTTACAATGCTGATGAAAGGTAGCGGGCAAGGGGCTGACCCGGAAAGATGGAAGAGACGGATGCAGCCGATGTATGAGGATATCATAGACAGGAAGGGACGCGGCGGTCGTCTGGGATGCGGGGAAGCAGGAGTCCCAGCGATGAGGACAGAAGAGCAGCCACAGGAGAAAAGTGAGGTGGTTGGATCATATCCGGCATGCAAGCCAATGCAATACACAGATATCGAAGACCCAGCACGTGCAGGGTCGCCTTCAGCTCTCCAGGTGTTGGACTTGATCGTGACGGGAATATGCGAAGGGCAAAAGACACAGAGGGAGGCAGAAATAGAAGCTGGGGGAGGCGTGCAGGCTCGGGGGCTTCGCTGCGCCGTGGGCACCGCCACTGGGCTCCAGGTAGAGCGGCCCCTGGCACTGTCCGGGCAGCCCGGGCAGGGTGGAGAGGTCAGGCGAGCAGCCCGAGGGAACGCCACCCGGCAGGAAGCCCCGCCCGCCCGGAGGGA
>NW_007016716.1:44817-52632 GCF_000164805.1 Carlito syrichta
GTCCCAGCTCTGCCCACTGCCCGGTGACCTTGGATGCCTCACTGCGTCTCTCTCATGGGCTAGCGCTAATGCCCCTTCACTGTGAAACTGGAGAGTTTCAGACACAAAGGGGAAGGTGTCACCACTTTAGTGAAGGGAGCTTCCGTCCTCTTGGCCTGCCACCGCGGGTACTCCCACTTGCTTACCCCTCCCCCTTTCTAATGTGTCTCAGGATCAACCCCTAAAGGTCTTCTGAGTGTCCCCACCTGTCTCCTGCCACCCCACTGCCGTCCCTGTGGAAGAACACCGTTGCCCCCTCTACCTTGCTGTCCACAGTGGCATCCGACCTGGTTAGTTCACACCCACACTGGCCACTCCAACCCACGCACCCCTCTGCATCCACAATAATTTTAAAAAATTCTTTCTTTTTTTAAGAGCTGGGGAGAGGGGGCTCACTATACGGCCCAAGCCAGACTTGAACTCCTGGGCTCAAGTGATCCTCCTGCCTCAACCTCCCAAGTAACTATAATGTTTAATTCAAATCTGTTTATGTTCCTTCACAGCTTACAAAAAAAACCCTCAAATGGTTTCTTGCCACTTAAAATCAAATCGCACGTGATCACCTGCCTACTCCCTAGGCTGTTCCTGAGTCAGTTCTGTCCTCTCTTTCTGGTGCTTTAGCCACTCTGGCATTCTTCCAGCTCCTCGAACACTCCAAGCTTGCCTGGGGACTTTGCCCTTGCTGTCCCCTCCACCAGGAGCACCATCTCTCCTACTCAGCCGGAATGACTCCCACACAGCCTGCCTCGGGGAGCTTAATTATCACTCCCCCTAAGAGACCTTCCCAGCACCCAAATATAATCCACCCTGTTAGACCGTTGCCTTGAACTCTGTGCTTCTTCCCAGCACGTAATCTCCTTTTGCAAATATATATGCACTACTGTGATTGTTTTGTTTGTTTAATGTCTGTCCCACAGGACTGTGAATTCATGAGGACAGAAGTCTTGTCTGTCTTGTTAACCGCTGCATACCCAGCAGCCACCGGTAGTGTGGATAGAATGAAAGAAGGTAGCAATTAAGCAAGGAAGGAAGGATGGCAAGAGAGGAGGAGGGGAGGAAGGAAGAAAAGAAGAGAAGGAGGGAGGGAGAAAGGGAGGAGGAGAAGAAGGGAGGAGAGGGGGAGGAGGGGGGAGGCTGCTGGAGGTCCTGTCTAGATCTAAAGACTAATTATTCCAAGATTCAGGTCGACAAAAAGAGGATGATTGCTCTGCAGGGAAACTGATCCTAAACAGCCCTTCCTTCACCACCAGGGGACAGAGGCAGGACAGGGACACTGGCCCCAAGCTCTAAGCTGGACGTTCTCTGTCTGCAAAAGTGACTAGACTTCTGGCAGGATCAGGAGAGGAGTCCAGCGAGACATTTTGACCCAGGTCTCGGAGTCTTTGGCCAAGTGGGAAAAGGGGAACAACATGGTGAGGCCTTGTCACAAGTGCTGATTTTGGCCTTGTGTCTTGTTCTGGGAGCCACCTTTCAGTCATGCACAGAGGTTGATTCTGGCTGCTCTTGGGCCCTCATAGTGGCAAGGGCTGGGCCCGGTGGCTCTGCCTGTAATCCCAGTGCTTTGGGAGGTGAAGGTGAGGGGATTGCTTGAGCCCAGGAGTTTGAGACCAGCCTGGGCAACATACCAAGACCTTATCTCTACTTCTATGGCTAATAATAATAATAATAATAATAGTAATGGCAGCAGTGGGTTTTGCCAGCAGCAATCGACTGCTGAACTCTCGCTTTAAGGACAACCTGTTTCTCCTATAATTGTGACCACCTCAAATGACCCTCCCTTCCAGATAGCTCTGGGAGGAGGGCTCTTCCAATGGGCATCTCATCTTCTCCTGTGTATTACAGCTTATGTTACACAGTAGGCACTTTTATATTGTGATTTCATCACCTGGTGAATGGCTTGTGTATATCTTTCTTCGTTTTAGCCTGATCTACCACTCTTTCCTTTCCTTTCCTTTTCTTTCCCTTTCCTTCCCTTCCCTTCCTCCTTCCTCTTTCTTCCTTCCTTCCTTCCTTCCTTTCTTTCTTTCTTTTTGACAGGGTCTCATTCTGTCACCCAGCCTGAACAGCCTGAAGTACAGCGGTGTGAACATGACTCACTACAGCCTCAAACTCCTGGGCTCAAGTGGTCCTTCCCCCTCAGCATCCTGCGTAGCTGGAACTACAGGCATAAGCCACCATGCCCAGCTAATACTTTTTAAATTTTTGCTTTGTTGTCCAGGCTGGGCTCAAACTCCTGGACTCAAGCAGTCATCCCACCTCAGACTCCCAAAGTGCTGGGATTATAAGAGTGAGCTCCTGCACCTGACCTAGTGTGATATTTCTTAATTTGCCACCAGTTTGGCAACAAGTTATCCCTTGTAATTTTCTCCATTTAATATTTATTTTTCTTAGTTCATGTTAAAACAGAAATATTTCTTACTCAAGTTTTAATCATTGACTTGTAGGCCAGTATTTATACTCTTTTTATCAGCTCAGTAATAATATTTTCCAGATCTATTGTAAGTTCTTAGTGTCTTCATAGATTCATTAGCCAAAAAATGAAACTAAATAGAGTCATGGTTGTTTAATTTAACATCTGAATCTTATTCTTGTTCAGGAAATAATTTAGATAAAAATAACTGTTGTATGCCCTGAATGGTGTATGAATCGACATATGGCTGTTTATAGAAATCCGTTCTATTAATACTTTTAGAGTTTTCTGGTTGCTTTCTGATGCTAATAGAAATCCGGCCCCCCACTCTCACTCCACCCATCTGAACTTGCTATATGTGGGAATTTGGACTGTGCGGTGAGGAGGGACCCTCAAAATCTGAACGCTATCATTCTTCTCTGGGGTTCTCCAGTATCTGATCTTGGAGAGAAAGACCCTTTCCCAAAGGTCAAGTATTCACGTGTGCAGAGAGAATGCTCTTTCCCATTTCAAGTGGAGACTGAGCCTGGAAACATCGTCCTTAAACTCAGAGGAAACAAGAAGCAACATAAAATGGCACAGCTGGTGAGTACATTGCCCTCTAGGAGTGGCCCAGGGGACAGTGCCATCGGATCCACCTGGAGGAGCCCTCAGAGATGGTCCAGGTGCTTAGAGCTGCAGGCCAGGAGACAGCCAAGTAGCTGGGAGCCAATGCAAGCAGAAGAGCTGGTCTGAAGGGTGTCTGGGGATGGGGAAATGGGAGCAGAGGGTCTGGGCTGGTTTTCCAGCTCTGCTTGGGAGGCGACCTGTTTGGAGGAGTCCTTGACTCTCTAGGCTCTGCCCACCACATCATGACTTCATGTAAGCTGGCGAGAAGGTCTCTGGTGACCAACACAGCTTTCTGCATTGTGGCTCCTGACTGGGCAATGGGCAGCACCTGGACAAGAATACAGGGGGGCCCCAGAAAGTTACTCCTGACCTCCTTCTACTCACATTCAAAGAACAAACCCCATCTTCCGGCCTCCTCTGCTCTTCATGAGCCAGGTCCCGCATATTGACACATCCTGGGGAATGGATAGGAAGTCATAATTCTGTTCTGCAAAATGCAAACCCACATGAAGCCTGGAAGAACAGCCATCCGCTGCCCCTGCCCTCTTCTGCCTTCCTTTCTCTCTTCAGTTCCCTTCTCTATGCCTCTGTCTTCCTTCTGTTCCTGCTTCTGTCTCTCTGTCTCCTCATTCAACCGACCTGCCATGGAAATTTGACTTTTTTCTTCCTAGGGTCATAAATAAAGCTGAGGGAGGAAAAAGCAATGAGTGAGAAAATTGAGGTAGAAAGTGTTTTTCACTCCATCGTGACCCAAGGTCTGTGGATGGGGAGACCAATGCACTCTGAGAGGGACACCCCAGGCGAACAAGACCAGTAGATACCAGTCATTTGCTGAGTGCCACAGCATGACGGCAGTGGAAGGAAAGGAAAACCTGAGCTCACAGACTTGGTGAGGAGAGTCCCTTGGGCATCGAGAGTCTTTCTGACCGCAGGGCTGGGGCGGAAAAGACAAAAGCAGGAGTTGGACTTTCTCTGCCGGCCATGTTAGAGTCAGTAGGACTGGACTTGCCCCCTGACTTGAACAAAAAATGTATGAAACAACTATTTCCAGTCATTGGGTAGCAGACAGCACAGGACTATAATTGTTTAGAGAAGGGAAATACAAAGGGCCAGGTCCACATTCACCTCAGATTTCTACCCAGGGCACTTTTTAGATGACAGAGATCAGATTGCAGAGTTGCTGAAGAGGCTAGAGTTTAAAGGCCAGGACAGCTGTTATGGGCTGAATTGTGCACCCCTCCCACATTCATATGCTGAAGCTTAACCCCAAGTACCTCAGAATGTGACTATATTTGGAGATAAGGCCTTTGAGGGAGTTATTAAACTAAAATGAGACTTTTGGGGGTGGATCCTAATCTAATCTCACTCGTGTCCTTATAAGAAGAAATCTGGACACACAGACACTTTGATCTTGTGTTTCTAGCCTCTAGAACTGTGAGATGGAAAGTGTGGCATCTACAGGGCTCCTTATGGGTGATTGGCTAAGGGCTGGGTTGCTATACCGGAGACAACTTCACAAAGTCCAACAGGGTGGCTGCTGTGGCTGAGAGTTGAACAGGGTTGTCACAGTTCATCCAGGGACTGGAGACAAAGTTATCGTTCAGCAAAGAGCTGTGAGACATCAGTAAGTACTTCAAGCATTCAGGGGAGATCCCCCAAAAAAATACATCTTAGGAGTGACAGCCATCCTCTAGGACCAAGGAAAAAACACATAACAAAGAAGAAAAAAAAAAAAAGAACTAGTCTGCTAGGATCAAGATGATCCATCTGTAATTTAATGTCTACCAGAATAAAATTCAACACCTTTTAAAGGAAGAAAGTATAAACTAGATTTCCTATGATGCATCAGCCATAATGCTGTGCATACAATTAAAAAATGTAGACATGAGAAGAAGCAGAAAAATATGATCCTGGCCAAACAAAATAGGCCCATAATTGTTTATTCTAAGCCAATAGAAATAAACTCCCCCCTCCAAGTAAAAGAGATGTTAGAATTAATAGACATAGACTTTTAAACAGTGCTTTTACATATGTTCAGGGATTTAAAAGAAAAAGATATACATAATAAATGAACAAATATAGGAATTTTAGAATAAAAATTGAAACTACAAAAAGATCTAAGTGGAAATTCTGGACCTAAACAATGAAAGATCTAAAATTAAAATTTCACTGGATAAACTTAATATCAGATTGGAGTCTGCAGAAGAAAGTGACAGTAAACTTTGAAAGAGGTTCAACATAAGTTATCCAATCTGAAGACCATAGGAAAAATTATTTTAAAAAATAGGCAGAGACTCATTGATCCATGGGACAACATCAATTTATCTAACTTACATAATTAGAGAATCAGAAAGAAAGAAGAGAATTGAGCAGAAAATAATATTTTCAGAAATAATGACTGAAAAATCCCAAATATTTGTGGAAAATATCAATCTACAGATCTAAGAAGCTCAGGAAACTCCAAGCAGAGTATACACAAAGAAGAACACACCTAGGCACATCATTATCAAACTCCTGAAAACTAAAATGCAAGAGAAAAATCTTAAAGACATCCAGGGAGTTAATGGGGAAATATTCCAGTTAAGCACTACAAATTACAGCTGACTTCTCATAAAAAACAATGATAAGCAGGAGACAATGGAATAACATTTTTAAAAAACCTCATTACTATACTGAGAACAACACTTTAACGTGCTAAAAGGAAACCAACAAAAAGCCCTTGTCAACCCAGAATTCTATATCCAGTAAAAAACATTTTTCAAAATTGAGAGAATACAGTTTCCAAAATGTGAAAGCCGAGAGAATTCATTGCTGGCAGATGACAAAATAATAATACAAAAAAATGATAAAAGATGTTTTCCAAACTGAATGGAAAGGCTACCAGATGGAAACTGTGATCTACAAGAAGAAGAAAAAACACCAGAAAGCAAATACACAGGTAAATATAAGAGACTGTTTTTTTCTTCTTTTACTTATTTTAAGATAACTGTTATAACATAATATAAATAATAACATCATATTGTTGGGTATATAGCATATATAAAAGTGAAATATCTAAAACAATTGTTCAAAGAATGAGGGAGGTGGAATAATTTTCATTGTAAATTCTTATATTTATGTGAAGTAGGACAATATTAAGCAAGCCAACTTGATGTATTAAGGAAGCAAATTCTAATTTCTAGAGCTCTACTATTAGATGCACCATCATGGAGGAGGCTCAGAAACATTATGCTAAGTGAAAGGAGTCAGACATCAAATACTTTATCCTATCTGATTCCACTTATGAGAAACGTTTAAAAAGGTAAAACCACTGTGACAGAAAGCAGATTAGTGGTAGCCTGAGACCAAGGATGAGGAGGGGCACCAGCTGCAGAGAGGTGTGAAGACAATTTTTAGGGTCATAAAGCAGCTCTGTATCAGGACTGTGGTGGAGTTTGCTACATGGCAGCATGCAGGTACCAAAATTCATCTGTATACCTAAAATGAGCAAATTTTATTGTATATAAAGTATACCTCAATAAAGCTAAAATATTTCAAAATTGTAAAATTGGTAAAAAGAAAAAACTACAAGAACTTCGAGTGCTCAAACAATTTCAAAAAAGGAAAACAAGATTGGAGAACTCAGACTCTTGCATTCCAGCATTCTGTGATTTAGGGCCCTCTATGGGGAGCAGTGCAGTTACGACCACTGGGAAGGGGAGCTATACCCAGATCAGCAGGCAGGGGTTCCTCTCAGGCTCTCCATGGGGTGAGTATCACCAGCCAGGTTTATGTTTGCAGCAATGGCTGCACTTTGTTCTGAGTCACAAGAAGGTCCTTGTAATAGCCCCAAAGACGTGCTCTGCCCTCCTGTGCTCCCCCGGCCCCCCAACCCCCGCCTCCTCTTCCACACTCACCCCCCTCCCACTCTGCTCCCGTCATGCTGGTCTCCTTGCTGTTCTGCAGACTTGCCAGACACACTGAGGCCTTTGTTCTTGCTGTTTCCTCTGGCTGGAATGCTGTTTCCCCAGATATCCTTGGGTCACTCCTCCCTCTTTCCCTTCAAGTCTTTGCTCACATCGCACCTTCTCAGCAGGGCCTGTGCTGATCTCCTTATTTAATATAGCAAACTGCCCTTTCTTGCCTTTTGCTGGGTTCTGTGCCTCTGTTTTTGTTTTTGCTATAGCACTTTAACCTTCTAGTAGACTTTATAATTTGCTTATTTTCTATGTTACTCTTTATTGTCTGAGATCCCCTGCTGGAATGCAAGCTCCATGAGGACAGAGAAGTTCAATAGCTTATTTAACTGTATACCCCAGGCTGTAAAACACTGCACAGGACACAATAGGCTTCAATAAATGTATGCTGAGCAATGAGTAAATGTCATGTCTTTTGCCCATTGTTCTTTTCATTATATTTTTCTTATTGATTTTTAGAAGGTCTTTATATGTTAATGGCACCTGGTCTTTGCTGGTTTAATGTGTTGCTGATATTTTCTTCCAATTTGTGACTTTTAATTTTTTCACTCTTCTTCTGATTCATTTAATGAACAAAGGCCCTTAATTGTAATGTAGTTTGATTTACCAATTCTCTCCTTTATTATTTGTGTGTCTTGTTGAGAAAATCCTTCCCTGCCTGAGATCATAAAGATAATCTATCTTATACAAGTTGTATAATTTTGCCTTTTAAATTACAGCACTGGCCAGGCTCGGTGGCTCAGCCTGTAATCCCGCGCTTTGGAAGGCCGAGGTGAGTGGATTGCCTGAGCCCGCGGGTTC
>NW_007016716.1:52867-54709 GCF_000164805.1 Carlito syrichta
GTGACAGAGTGAGACTCCAACTCAATAAATAAATATATAAATAAATAAATAAATAAATAACAGCACTGAATATACATGAAATTGGATTTTGCAAAGGGTATAGTACATGAGTAAACTTGTTTTTCTGTATAGATAACCTGTTGTCTCCACATCATTCACTGAATAGTCCAACCTATCCTGACGAATTCTGCAGTGTCATAAATCAAGTTTTCAGACATGCAGTTCGCTTTATTTTTCTATTCCTACACAATGACACACTGTCTTAATTACTGTATCATTAAAATTATTCTTGATTTCTGGTAGGGCAAATTTGCCCTTACAAAATTTTTTTTTTCTACCAACGATATGTCTTAAAGTTTTGTATAAGTTGCTTATATTTTTCTGAATTAAAAATATAAGTGTAAGTCAGGCTCGGTGGCTCAGCCTGAAATCCCGCGCCTTTGGGAAGCTGAGGTGAGTGGATTGCCTAAGCCCGCGGGTTCGAGACCTGCCTGGGCAGCGAGACCTCATCTCTACAATAAATCAAAAAATCAGCCGGGCGTGGTAGCGCATGCCTGTAATTCCGGCTACTCGGAAGGCTGAGGAGGAAGGATCGCCGGAGACCAGAGGCTGCGGTGGCCGGGAGCAGCCACTGCACTCCAGTCTGGGCAACAGAGTGAGACTCCAACTCAAAAAAAAATAAAAAAATAAAAATAAATAAAAAATAAAAATATAAGTATAGTAAAATATCTAACTAGATGGAAATGTCCATGATACATAGCTAGGTGTAAAAATCAGGTTACAAAACAGGCAGATGGTTTTCAGTTGAAAAAAATTAAAATATTTATTTATTTACAGCATATATTTTTTAAAAGGAAGAAAGGCCATCTTAATAAGTATTAACAGTGATTATCTCTGGCTGGTGAAATTATAGGTGCCTTCTATTTTTATTTTCTTTGTCTTATCTCTATCTTCCAAATTGTCTACCATGAGCACATATTATTTGCCATGAAAAAAAATTAACTTTATAATTACTTTTAGCTAATGGTGTGTAACAGGAAAAACAGAAACTTGCTGGGCAGGAGAGGTAGGCAGGGCTCCTCTGGGCTGGGGATGCGTGGGCGGGCAGGAGGACCAACTGCCCAGATGTCCCCTGTGGTGCCTGGGAGGACAGAGCCATTGCACCAAAGGAAACCAGAAGGAGAAGCTAATTTGGGGTCAAGGAGGAAATGTTAAATTGGCATTTAGATGCGCTGAATTCGAGGGTGATAAAAGACAGGCAGAGGAGGCCTCCTGCCCAGGCCAGATCTGGAGCTGGAACTCTCAGAGTGTCTGAGTTAGAGTGGCAGGATTTGAGGAGCTGAGAGCAGAGGTCCCACCAAGGGAAGAGGCAGTGGGGAGGGGCCCCGGGACGGTAATCTGGGGACGAGGACAGGCCCTGGGGGCCCAGAGGAGCCTGAGATGGAGAGTGGGCAGGTAACCTAGAGGTCAGATTGGGAAAGCATAATGGATGCCAGGTAGGTGAAGAGGAGGGGGAAGAGGAAGAGAAGGGGGAACAGGAATAAGAGGAGGAGAAGGAGGAAGAGGGGGAAGAGGAGGAGGAAGGGGAAGAGGAAAAAGGGGAAAGAGGAATAAGAGAAGGAGGGCCGGGCTCAGTGGCTCAGCCTGTAATCCCAGCATTTTGGGAGGTCGAGGTGAGTGGATTGCCTGAGCCCACGGGTTCGCGACTCGCCTGGCCAACTTGGCATGACCTCATCTCTACAATAAATCAAAGACATTAGCCGGGTGTGGTAGTGCACGCCTATAGTTCCAGCTACTGGGAAGGCTGAGGCAGAAGGATCGCCGGAGCCCAGCAGGTCGAGG
>NW_007016716.1:54942-80569 GCF_000164805.1 Carlito syrichta
AGGGGAAGAAGAGGAGGGGGAGGAGGAAGGAGAGGAGGGGAAGAGGGCGAGGAAGGGCGAGAGGGGGGGAGAATGGGTCTTGAGGCAGGACACGAGGAGCCAGTGCGGCCTCACGAGAGCAGCTCCAGGGAAACACACCCTGCAAGACCCAAGTCAGGACTCGAGGAAGGGGAATGGGGAGGGCAAGGAGCCCAGGGGTTTGGTTCTACTTCGGGGGTTTCCTGGTCGAGAGAAGGAATTAGGAAGACTGCATGCAGCCAGTGAGAAGGGTGATGGTTGGGTGGGGCTGAGGCGGGAGGCAAAGCTGAGGAAGGTGATTGGGGTGAAAGGAAATGCAGGGACGACTTTTAAGGAGTCAAGCAGATGTGGGGCTCGAGTGAAACCACTTGGAAGCCCCTTGAAAATGCGGACACATTTTGAGGGAAAACAGAACACAGTGAGCGCTGTTTCAATGTGGTGAGAACGGAGGCTGATGGAGCTCCAGCCCGGGCTTCGATGGTGTAAACAATGCCCCATTCGCACAACAGCTCCTGCTTAGACAGCAGCAGGCACTGTTCTAGACACTGGATCTATTCCCAGGACAGCCTAGGACAAGGCAACGATTACTTTCCCTGCTGCTACAAATTAAGAAACAGAGGCACAGAGAGGTGATGTAAAACATCCAAGGTTCCACCGCTACTTGGCACAGCCAGGATTTGAACACAGATAGCAAGTCTAGCTCAGCTGTCCTATTCTTAGCCACTACACTGTGGCATCAAGAAAGAATTTTGTTTGGCCACTCGCTAGCCACATGACCTCGGGAAGCTAAACTTGCCTGGAGGAATGCCATCCCTCCTCTGGAAAATGGAGATGTAATCCCTCCTCTGCCCACGATATACAGATGCTGTGAAAGCCCGGTAGGAATGCCCTTTGGGGATACTTAAGGGTTCATCGGCTGTAACTTGGAGTTCCTATCAATCAGGTGAATTCGCAAGGACCTAGGAGCAAGGCTACCGCCGGAAGGCTCTAGTTTCTACGTGGGGACTGCGAGTGGGGAAACAGAAGAGGGCCAGTTGTGAGGCCCTCTGAGTCATCCTGTCTTGAGGGACTATCCAGCTGTGCTCAGGTGTGCGGGGGAGGCAGACAAGAAAGGGATAGAACACTGAATCTCAGAGAGAGAATGGCTTCTGTTTATGAACCACCTACTCTGTCCTACACTCTGTGCAGGGCATCTTCCCAAACCACCTCACTGAATCTCTCTTCAAGATGTAGAGCTGTCATGTGAGTATAATTATTTCCATTTCACAGGTAAGAAGGCTCACAAAAATCCAGAAACTTGCCCAAGGCCACACAGATCATGAGCGGCAAGGTGGGGTTTAGATACAGATATGAACGCCAACCCGCTTAGGTGAGGACTGGTACACAGTCACAGGACTGCAGGAGGGGCTTGAGCGGGGAGGAATCTGGAGGGCTCTGTAGGGTCTAGGGAGGTTTCTCTGACATGACCAGCTGGGGAGAGGCAGGAAATGGAGCAGGAAGGCAAAGAAGGCCCCTTCTGGATTTGAAATGTGACTCTAAAGTAACGATTCCTAAAAATTAGGGTCACAGACTCCTTTCGAAAGCTGTTAAAAACTGGACCGTCCATCTCAGAAAGGATGTCCATTTTCCATATGATGTTAGGAGGTTCACGGCCCCCCAAATCAACCAACCCATGCAGGGACAGAGCCCAGGAAGCTCTGGTGCTCTGGTGGCCAATGCGTCAGCCAGTCCATCCTCTGCCAAGCTTCTGCACGTCTCTTGAAACCGTGCTAAGAATAGTCTAGCCTGATAAATGCATTAGAGCATGTTGTGATGCACAGATGAACCCCCCTTTACAACTGAACGACTTATTCCCCAGTTGCTAGGAGTGCTGCCACCCTGACAGACCTCATTCCTCTTCAGGAACTGCCCTTGACTAAAGAAAGTCACCTTACCCAAGTCAGGGCTCCTTTCCAGGGCAAGCCACCCAGCAGCTGACTCTGGAGAGCCCTGCAGGGCTGCCTCGGTCTCAGAGCTCCAGGGGATTGGTGAGGTCTGCTCCTGTTTCTGTGGGGTCCCCTCCACAGGTGTCAATCCCAAGAGCACTTTCAAATGAACCCCCACATGCTACTCTCCCTCTCAGAGAACCTGACCCGTGACGGAGGGACTTTACTCAGGAAAGCAGCCGGCAAGGGAAATTTCACCTAAGGATTGCCATCCCCTTTGGTAGATGAGAAAACTGAGACTCAGAGATGGTCAACTGCCCAAGGTCACACAGCTGGCAGTAGTGCAACTGGGATTTGCATCCATCTTTCAAAAGTCATATCCCCTATTCCCTGCCTCCTTCTAGCACCTGTGAGGGGGCAGCCCCAGGAAGGGAGGCAAGAACTTGGGCCACCGTGAAATGGAGGCAGGGCCCCTTGGTCCTGGTAGGCTGTGCTATTCCTGTGTTCCCCAGCCGCCTGGCGCATCAGGGTAGGACACTTTCCCAAGCCACCTGGAGGCCAGTCCTGGACATGGAGGGAACCTGGCGGCATCTGGGCTGAGTGGCACCGCTGACCACCTGAGCCATTCTGCCATCAATGCCCCAATTGCCCGAAGTGGAGGGCAGAGGCATAGGGTCTAGGCTTTGCAAGACAGAGAAGGTGGTGCCCACAGGTCATGCCCTCACCGTGAAGGTCGTCTGCTGTCCTCCAAGGAGCCCCAGACCTGGGTATGTGCCCCAACCCTGCCACCTATCAAGAGGGGCTCTTGAGCAAGTCGCTCAGGTGACACCCTCTCTGGGCCTCATTGTCCTCAGGAGGGCATCTCAAGCTCCATCACACACCACGTGGGAGGCAAGGAGTCTCCATCACACACCCCTTTCCACCTCTGCCCTCTGGCAAGCCCCTTCCTCCTCTGGGCCCAGCTTGCCCCCAACCCAGCATGCCCCCACCCAGCGTGTCCCTTCTCAACTTCCCGGACAATCCCTCACATTCGCTGAGACTTAGTAGACTTGTCTCCTTGTCTACTCCAAGCCCTGGTATCATTAAGGGTGACCTCAAGGTCCACATAGAGGTCCATTACCCAGGCCTCCCCACCTCCCACCCTCCTGGGCCCTGCACCTCCAGCTCCCTCAGGTACCTACACCCAAGCCCACTCCCCGCTGCCCTGTCCCCACCAGTCCCCTTGCTCCCAGCCCACCAGGCTAGCGGCAACACTCTGGGCCACATCAGCCTGCATGCCTGGTCACCAGAGCCACTCTCCTGCCAGTGCCCCAATGGCCTAAAGTGAAGGCGGGGGCTCAGATACCCCATCCCAGCACACGCCCATCCCAGCTTGCCCCCAACCCAGCGTGTCCCTATCCCAGTGTGCCTCCAACCCACTGTGCCCTCAACCCACCGGACCCCCATCCCAACATGCCCCATTTTAGCATGCCCCCAACCCAGTGCGCTCCCCGCATTTGAACACACATCCTATTGTCCCAACAGCACAGACTTTCTGCAACTGTCAAGAACGTGGCAGAGCATGAAATCCATTACATAAGAGATCTAGCTCAAGCCATGGTGCATCCTGTTTGTTTTGTGACAAAGCAGAAATGGAAATTTTTGCCTCAGGGTGAAAGTAGAAAGCAAACTATGATAGCCTGTCATGGAGAGGCTGCGTGCTGGGTATGTCTTCCCTGGTCTCTGCCATCCCCTTGCCCACATAGGTCCTGCACCCCTTCCTGGCCTCGATGTCTGCCTTCCATGCTCATCCATCAAAACCCCAGCCTGGGTCAGGCCCACTCCCACAGCGCCCCTAGAACATCCCATAACCTTGCCAACTGATGCCACAAAAATCCCGGTATTAGCCTCAGTGGAGCTTCTGCACCCTACGACAGTGCTTTGAGTTGTCCGTCCTTCCCTCAGCAACTGGCTTAAACTTTCATGACTTTCCTCTAGCCCTCATCCAACAAGCCCGCAGACACTCTTGCTTCCACAGCTCCGATGCCTGCCAGGCCTCCTACTGTGCCCTGGCCCGGCATCATCCTGAGCTCAACTGATGTGGCCTGTCTCACTGTCCTGTCCTCTGCCTGCTCACAGCCACCCAGCCCCTGGCGTCCTGGTCCCACTCACCTCCTCTCTCTGCGGGCACCTCGTTGCCCTCCTTCTCTCCTGTCCTCAAGTTCTTCCTTTCTTCTGGCCACACCCCACCGCCAGAATATGCCCAAAATGTATACTCTGAGTCTCTCTGGCATTGTGGCTCTCTCCCTCCTCTTCTCAGCTAAGCCTTTTAAAAGCATAATCTGTACTCTCATATGCCAACATTCATGGGAACAAAAATAAAATATTACAAATAGAATCCAGGAGAAGAGTAATACAAATAACAAATGACAAAGTGAAGTTTATTCCGGGAATTTGAAGACTGTCAATATCAGGAAATCTATTAATGCAATTTATCTCATGACTAGATTAAAGGAGAAAAATCACATGATTACCTGATACCTACCCAAAAGACATTTGATAAAACCCAATATATATTAGATCTATTTATATAATATATAATTATACCTATTTATATAATTTATAACATATATTATAAATTTAAATGTATATATATATTTTAAAATCCTCTTAGTAAACTCAGAATAAAGAAATTCCAAAACAGAATAAAGAACAAATCTAAACCAGAAGCGAATGTCATACTTAAAAATAAAACACTACCCTGAATGCGCAAGGATATCCTTGATTAGAGTTATCATGAAATATTGATTAGAAGTAAGTTCTAGCCAATGTACAGTAATCATAAAAGAAAAACTAAAAGTGATCTATGGCTGGGCTTGGTGGTTCAGCCTGTAATCCCAGCACTTTGGGAGGCTGAGGTGAGTGGATTGCCTGAACTGCGGGTTCGAGACCTGCCTGGGCAACTTGGCAAGACCTCATCTCTACAATAAATAAAAAAAAATTAACCAGGTGTGGTGCTGCATGCCTGTAGTTCCAGCTACTTGGAAGGCTGAGGTGGAAGGATAGCCAGAGCCCAGCAGGTCAAGTCTGTGGTGGCCAGAGGTATGCCACTGCATTCCAGTCTGGGCGACAGAGTGAGACTCCAACTCAAAAAAAATAAGTAATCTAATTATTTGGAAAGAGAGAGTCAAACACCTGGCTGACTCTATAGAAAACGCAAAGATCAAGTGAAAATTATTATAATTAATAAGAGAGTTTAATAAGGTAGGTAGTTACAAAAAAATATAGAAAATGTCATTAGCTTTTATATATCATGGCAACCACCAACTAGAAAATATAATGGAAGGCCACCATTGCTTTGGCAAGCCATGATTTGACTATGTGGCTCCTTGAGCCATGGTCTCCATGTTTCCTAGCCTTGGTCCTCTCCCCTACCTCGAGGAGGTGAATCTCCTCTCTCTCTAATTTACTTTTTAAGTAAGTTATATTTTCCAATCTGAAAAGAAAATATAATGGGAAAAAGTATTTCATTCACAACAGTAACCAAAATGTAAAACATCAGGAAAGAATCCTAATAAGAAGAGTGCAGGACCTCATAAAGAAAAGCCCTCAGACTTCACCAGACAATTTGAATTAATAGGAGGTCATACTTTGTTTCAAGATAAGGAGACTCAATATTGCAAAATTGTCAATCTTCTCCAGATTCACCTATACATTTCCCATAATTGCAATCAAAATCTCAATTGAGTTTTGAGTAGAATTTGACACTTGATAAAAATAATCACTTATTAGTCTGGATGAATAAGTATGAGAAAATCATAAGAAAATGTGGAGGGAAAAGACTGAGTGAGAGCAGGACACAATTGTCATACCAAATATATGTATATATTTTAAACCTGTAGTCATTGCAGCAGTAAAATCCTGGTGTCAGAGTCAACAAAAAGATCAAAGGAGTAGCCTAGAAAATCCAACTAGCATTTTAAGTTGGTGGGGAAGAATGTGCTATTCAAGAAGGCTGCTAGGTTAACGTGAAGACTGTTTCACCTCATTTGATCTGGTTTGCTGAAACATTAAAAATTTCAACATGCCAAAGACACAATATAAATGAAATCTTTAGAGAAAAATGATATTCACAGAAAAAAAAAAACAAAAACGGTATGATGTCTGGGATTGGCTTCAAAAGATTAAGGGGAAATTTGGGCTGGGTATAAATGAAACAAAATGGACTATGTATTGATATGGTTGCGGTCATGTGATACACATGTGGGGGTTTATTATATTATTCTGCCTTGTTTTATACATGTTTGAGATTTTCCATAATAGAAAGTTTTAAATGTCATATAAATTGAAAATCTCAACCAGGAAAATTAGCAATATAATACACAAAGATAAATATCTTTAAGATATTAATTCCTCTTACAAAGCAATACAAATGCTCAGTCTCAGTAGTAATCAAGGAAATATAATCCTTTATAAAATTGAGATATAATTGTCATCATATAAGTGTTAGTTTAAAAAGAGTGATAATACTTGGAAAAGGTAAAATGTGAAGAAATGGACCCTCTTATATATGAAGTGTGGGGGTACAGTGTTCCAACTATTCTAGGGGCAAGTTGTTCATATATATCAGAAGCCTTTAAAGTATTCTTACACTTTGACTCAGTAATTCCATTTTTAAGAATTTTGTATAGATATATATGCTCAGACTATATACATGTATGCTGATCGTGATATTGTTTATAACAGTTAAGCATTGGAAAGGCTCCAAATATTAGTCAATGAATTATGATGCATCCACACATTAAAAATAATGATGATAATGTAGATTTAAATTTAATAACAGAAAGACATGGTGATGAGTTAGAAAATCAGATTAAAAGTAGTTGCACGGTAGGATATCATTTCAAAAATATCAGGAAAAATATCTGGAAGAATGTACATCAGAATGGTAACAATGATTTTTCTCTGGGTAGTAAGGCTGAGAGTGGTTTTGCTTTTTAAACATTTTTTTTTCTTCTGTACTTAGTAATGAAGGCATATTCTTTCTTTTTAGTCTCATCCTGTATTTTCAGATTCTTTTTGTGAAGAACAAATATTTTTTATTAATTTGAAAAATAACATCATTTCTACTTAAAAAAGAAAAGAAGGGAGGAAGGAGAAAGGAAAAAAGATGGAAGGGGAGAGAAGGGGAGGGAAGGAAAGGGAAGAAGGGAGAAAGGAAAGAAGGAAACCTTTATCTTGTGTGTTCTTCCAAAGATACTTTATATCGACACAAAATATGTGTGTGTATTTTAACACAAAGGGTAGGCAGCATGTTCTACACACTGTTCTGTCCTTGCCTTTCCCACTAGACAGATCTTGGTCATGCCAATTTATTCTCCCACCAGTGAAGCATGAGTGCCCCACTCCACCACCAGCCACATCTTTGTTAGTACATTGTGCTATCAAACTTTTTGATCTTTGCTGAGTTTTGATGGATTGAAAATAACAGCTCATTGTAATTTTAATTTGCATTTCCCTCATTATAAATGAGGTTGAACATCCTTTTGTGTGTGTGAGAGCAATTAATTATTTTTTATTTGTGAACTGGATTCACATACTTTGCCCATTTTTCATATAGATTTATAAAGGTTCTTTACATTAAAAAGAAGGCATTTGTCATGTATGTTTAGAAATGTCATGTGTTGTGTAATCTTGTCTATACTTGTGTTTTCTTCCCACACAGAAATATGTTATTTTTATATAGTCCATTTGATTTTGTGTGTGTGCTATGGCCTCATAAATAGAGTCCTTCTCCACACCAAGATTTTGTGTGTGTGTATACATATGCTTTTAATGCTCCATATTTTCTCCTAGTGCTTTTTTTTTTTTTCCGAGTTGGAGTCTCACTCTGTTGCCCGGGCTGGAGTGCCATGGCAAACTCACGGCTACCCCAGCATCGACCTGCTGGACTCCAGCAATCCTTCCACCTCAGCCTTCCAATTAACCAGAACTACAGGCACACGCTATCACACCCAGCTAATTTTTTAAAATTTATTGTAGAGACGAGGTCTTGCCAAGCTCCCTGGGCTGATCTCGAACCCACGGACTCAGGCAACCCTCTTCCTTGGCTTCCCAAAGTGCTGGGATTACAGGCTGAGCCACCGAGCCTGGCCTCTTCTAGTACTTTTACGACTTCAGGTGTTTTTTTTTGTTTTTTTTTGAGACTGGAGGGAGGCACGCTCCCGGCCACCGCAGCCTCCACCTGCTGGGCTCCAGCGATCCTTCCGCCTCAGCCTTCCAAGTGGCTGGAACTACAGGCATGCGCTACCATGCCTGGCTAGTTTTTTTATTTATTGTAGAGACGAGGTCTTGCCAAGTTGCGCAGGAGGGTCTCGAACCTGCGGGCTCAGGCAATCCACTCACCTCAGCCTCCCAAAGCACGGGATTACAGGCTGAGCCACCAAGTCCGGTTATGACTTCTGTTTTAATTTAAATATTTTCTCCAAGCTTTTGATATAAAGAGTGAAGTGGGAATCACCTTTTCTCCTAGTGATGCCCCCAGCCATCCTAGTCCTACATTTGAACAAATGGTCTTTCCCCCTCTGATATGAGATGCCATTTTATGATATACTGAATTCTCATATTCATTTGACTCTATTTCTGAACTCTTTATTCTGTTCTGTTGATTTGAGTGAATATTCTCCAGTACTTCTCTATTTTAATTATGTTTTCACATATGGTAGAGCTGATCTGTTCTCATGACTCTTTTTTAAAGAGAATTTCCTGGATATTTGTGCATGTTTGTTTTTTTCATATGAATTTGAGAATAAGCTTGTTTGGTTCCAAGAAAAAAGTTATCTAGTTATTTAAGTGTAAAGCAAGCATAATTTTTTGAGTTGGAGTCTCATCTCACTCTGCCGCCCAGGCTGGAGTGCAATGGCACGCTCACGACAACGCAGCCTCAACCTACTGGGCTCAGGGGATCCTTCCGCTTCAGCCTCCCAATTAGCTGGAACTACAGGCGTGTGCTGCAACACCCAGATAATTTTTTTTTTTAATTGTAGAGACGAGGTCTTGCCATGTTACCCAGGCTGATCTGGAACCCATGGGCTCAGGCAATCCTCTGACCTCAGCTTCCCAAAGTGCTGGGATTATAGGATTAAGCCACCATGCCTGGCCGTAAAGCATAATTTAAGCTCTACAATAAATAAAAAAAAATTAGCCGGGCGTGG
Organism: Carlito syrichta; assembly: GCF_000164805.1. Taxonomy (NCBI): domain Eukaryota; kingdom Metazoa; phylum Chordata; class Mammalia; order Primates; family Tarsiidae; genus Carlito; species Carlito syrichta. The sequence continues at coordinate 64,079 of NW_007016716.1, forward strand.
TAGCGGCACCTGTAGTTCCGGCTACTCGGAAGGCTGAGGCGGAAGGATCGGGGGAGCCCAGCAGGTCGAGGCTGCGGGGGCCGGGAGCGGCCACTGTACTCCAGTCTGGGCGACAGAGTGAGACTCCAACTCAAAAAAAAAAGAATAATTAGCATCTGTATAATACTTAGGATCAACATTCTCTATTTCAAGAATGAGGTTTGTAACTTCCATTTTGTGAGCTCTCCTGTTGTGTCCCACATTCATGTTTTAAAATTCCTCATATGGACCTTGCACGTTTATTGCCATTGGTTGCTCCTTCCCATTGTATTTTTAAACTTCTTGCTGTTTTAGGCCAGGAGCGGTGACTCAAGCCTGTAATGCCAGCACTGAGGTGAGAGGATTGCCTCAGTCCAGGAGTTCGAGACGAGCCTGGGCAACTTGGTGAGACCGTGTCTCTACAATAAATCAAAAAATTAGCCAGCCACGGTGGCGAGCGCCTGTAGTTCCAGCTACTTGGACGGTTGAGGCAGAAGGATCACCTGAGCCCAGGAGGTCAAGGCTGCAGTGGCTGTGAGCATGCTACTGCACTCCAGTCTGGGCAACAGAATGAGAATTCTGCTCAAAACAAAACAAAAAACTTCTTGTCGTTTTGTATAGAAGTGCTATGAATTTGCCATACTAATTTTGTATCAGCAGTCTTACAAGGATTCTTACCATTTGTGTTTTTTTCCATGGACTCTCTTGGGCTTTCAAGTTATGCAATCACATAATTGCACATTACCGATACAATTTTACTTCCTGTTTTCTAATCTGGTGCTCCATTTCTTTTTCTTATTTAACTTCTTTAGTTAATCCTTTATCTAACTGCTTCTTACTGTTGTGGGAATCCTTCTACAGTTTTATCCTTAAGCTAGACAATGGATTTAGTTAGAAATAAATAGAAATAGAAAAGTAATCAAAAAACAAAATAGGTATTCCCAGAAGAGGAAATAAAATGACGTATGAATATATGAGAAGATGCTCAACCCTATTAGAGCATTCTTAGCCTGCCCATTAAATGCTGAAATCCAGATTTTTGTCCTTTGCCACCTGCTTTTCTCACTGGATGCTCTCTGGGCCACGGCCCCTGTGGCCCAGCACAGGCTGGTGGCCCTGAGGTCCACAGCTCTAGGACTGACCTTTCCCCAGAGCATCCGTTGTGTATATTCAGCAGCCTCCTAGACATCCTCACTGTGTTGCCTGCAAACACCTCAAACTCAACACGCTCAACACTGAACCCATTGTCTCAACCACCAAACCTCTCTCCCTTAATTGGCAAGTTGGCCTGTCTTCTGCCCCTCCTCCCAGGTGAAGCCTCCGCCCACCTCCTCATCCTGCCTGTTCAATCAAGTCTTGCTGTACATTTATCTTCTAAATATTTGCTTTGATTTGCCATCCCCCACCCTCCACTTATTTCTTGGTTCAGACTCTCATATCTTCCCCTTCCTGGGCTATTGCAAGCGTCTCCTAAATGGATTTTCCTTCTTCATTCCTGATCCTTTTAGAATCAGCTTCCAGAATTATTGCTGTCAAGGTATATCTCCAAAACACGGAATCAATCCTATCTCTTTCTTTCTTTCAACCCGTAAGTGGCTCTCCATTGCTGCAGGGATGAAGCCCAAGCCCACGGCAGAGTCTACAGAGTTCCTGTGGCTGGATCTCACCAATCTTCTTTGCTTTCCTGGCAGCTGTGCCGAAGATACCAAAGCCTACTAGTAACACTGGTCATCTTAACCCCAACCAGGACATACTGAACCTTACTAGTAATACCACGTTAGCCATCTAAGCCACCACCCAGGGAATACCTGAAGCCTATCAATAATACTATGCTGATCATCTTAACCCCGCCCAGGTGATACTGAAGCCTCCTAGTAACACCGTGCTGGTCATCTTAACTACCACCTAGAGGATACTGACGTCTACTAGTGATACCATGCTGGTCTTCTTAACGCCACCCAGGGGATACTGACACCTACTAGTCATACGGTGTTGGTCACCTTAATCAGCACACAACCTCTCGGTCTAGGTTGCCGGCATCTTCTCTCAAAGCATGCTGCTTGTCACATACCACATTTTGATGTGAGGTTTTTATACCTCTGTCAAGCCAATATATGCATGTGGTTTCAAACATCAGATTGTATGAAAAGGTTGATAATAACCAAAACCCAATCCAGCCCCACCTCTCCCGTGCCTAGGGCCACTTCCTGGGGCAACCACTTTTCACTCCTTCAGCTATTTCTTTGGTATTTATTATCCTATCTCCAAAAATATATATGCATATAGTTATTTCCTGATTTATCAAATTTACACACCACTTTTACTCCCTATCTAACATATGAGGGTTTCATTCTATTGTGCCTCCCACCTTTGCCTCTCCCGTTCTGTCACTATCTTTGGTTAAATAACGCTTACATTATTGTGACTATATAAATATTATCATCGCAGAATCAATCAGGGAACAAGAATTACATTTGATTTGTGTGTTTAGATTTTGGGTTTTCGAGGGATTTCTAATTATTTTTGTTTTATTTTGTCACAATCTCCTTTACTCCTTCTTGCTTTCTTCAGAAGCTCTGGCACCTAGGTATTTTATGGAATCTCCTTTTTCTCAGGACACACCCCCTTGCATGAACCCTTTGTCCGCAGACTCCAAGCTGGACAGCATTCCCTGCGCTTATCCTCAGCTTTCAGCCCAGGATATCTCCCAACTGCTCTCCAGCATGGAGCCATTGTCTCTGCATTTTTTTGGAGTCTGCTTTTCTTAGCTTATTCCTTTATTTTGCTGGAACACATGATTAATAACTTCCATAAATAGGAGGCTGAGTCCTTACATATCTGAAAAATGTCTTTATTCTACCCTAATGCTTGTTGATAATTTGTCTGAGTGTTGAATTCTGGGTTGAAATTACTTTCACCCTGAGTTCTGAAGGCCAGGTTGCTCTGCGTTCTAGGGTCTGATGTTGCCATTAAGAATTCTCATGCCTAGGGCAGGTGTGGTGGCGCATACCTGTAGTCCCAGCTACTCAGGAGGCTAAAGCAGGAGGATTGCCTGTGCCCAGGAGTTCAAGGCTGCAGTGTGCTGTGACAGCACCTGTGAATAGCTACTGCACTACAGCCTGGGCAACATAGTACAACCCCATCTCTTAAAAAATACAAATTCAGATGTATTGTAATGTTCACTGGGAGTTTATATTTTCTGTCTGGAAGTTTTTTGGTTATTCTCACTGTCTCTGATATGCTGAGATTTTAGGTTGACATACCTCATTGTGGAGCTATGTTCATTCTTTGTGCTGGGTGGACTCAATGGACCCTTTAAAGACCTCTAACTGTCACAGTTGAGAATTTTCCTGCATTATTTATTTGATCATTTCTCCCCTAAATTTTCTCTGCTCTTTTTGGCACTCCCAGTAGTTTAATGTGAACCTACCAACTTGATTCTCTATTCATCTCTGTTATCTTTTCCTTCTGCCTTGTTGCTCTGCCTTGTGGAGGAGTTTCTCAGCTTCATCTTCCAATTTTACTGAATGTGTATTTTCTGCTTTCTGTGAAGTTTTCTTAACCTTATCTTCAATTCTATGGAATATTTACTTTGGCAGCCATGTTTAAGATGTTTTACCTTCCAGGAGCACTTTTCCCCCCCCCCCCCCCACCGCGGGTTTTCCTTTTTAGTATTGTGGACTAATTAGAGGTTTTGTTTGTTTTGTTTCTAGTTCTTTCTCTTCCTTACATGATTTCCATTTCCTCAGGGGTCTTCTTGTTCTCTTTGTTTCCCTCAGTCTCAGTCACGCTGGACTCTCCTTGGGGGTGGAATATCTTTGGCTGTATCTATGTTTTTAAGAATACGACGCTGCTTATTTTGGAGCTGTGTGTACGTGAGTGTGGTTTTGTCAGTAGCTGAGCTTGACTCTGGGTTTCCAGGGGGAGCCAGCTCAGTGAGATCCTCGCAGATCTGTCCTCTGGGACAAGTCAATCTTCCTGAGGAGAAACTTCCAGTCTCCTGGCTGAGTGGTAGAGCCCTGCCTGTAAATATTTTGTTTGGTGTAGGGGTTGGCTGTTATTTAAGTGAACTTTTAAATAATCCCCCTATTCTGGTACCAGCTCTCATTCTGGCCTTCTGCCACACCTGGCCCTTAGGGGACCCTTCTCAGGGGTTCTCCAGGGGGAAATAAGCTCCTCCTTCCCAACACCCACTTCTTCAAGGACTCTAAGCTAATACTTCCTCCTCTCTTTGACATGACTGTCCCATACCTCCACGTCCACCTGCTCTGAGTCTTCTGGAATTTGGTGGAAGCATCACATCTGTGAATGACTCTCTCTCTTCCTCATTGCATGTTAATGTGTTTGTTTGTTTGTTTGTTTGTTTGTTTGTTTGTTTAAGAAAATCCCCTTCCTATAAGTCTAAAGGAACCTTGGGAGGAAAGAAGGATGAATATGTATTTAATCCTCCATTTGATGGGACTGTTTCACTGTTGGCTGAGCTCCCAGGGACAACAGCTGCTTCTAAATCATCTTTGTGTCCCCAGAGCTGAGCACAGTGAGTGGCATAGGTTAGCCAACAGTCTGTAAAATATCCGTTGAACAAAATTGACCCTACTGTCTCTCTGAATCTCTCAGGCTTAGTACCGTGCCTGAATTGGCCAGGAGAACAAGGGGCTTGCAAATCATGTCACATACAGAGCGCTGAAGGGCCCGTAGACATTCTGTCTGGAGGACAGATGATAGTTGGGGCGTGGGTGTATGGGGTTTATGGTCATCTACAAATATCAGGGAGATTTCATGTAGAAGAACTGGCACTATGTGGCCTCGGGGGACATGGCCAGGACCAGGGGTGGGAGATAGTCAATGACAGGCTTGGTGTCTTATATGCAATCATTTTCAACAACCAGCACCCTGATGATGGAATGACTACCCAGAGAGTGGATGAGTTCCCGGCCCTGGAAATGTCCCAGCAGAGCTGGACAACCAGCTACTAGAATTTCTGTAGAGAAAATTCAGCTCACTGGCTGAGAGAGTGGGACAAGAGCCTTTTTTAACTCTACCAGAACTAAAACACCTTCTTTTATAGCAAATATCTGATAATATCTCCTTTATTATCCTGAAATAAAACAACAGAGTAAAATCTACTTTTAAAAACACAGTGTATTCTTTTTTAATCAATACAACTTCTTGACAGATTAAAATGGCGAATTTATACTATAAGAATAGGCATTTCAACATGTAAATGTTCAGGTATGATCATGCATAATAGAATAAAATGACATGCTTGTGATTATATGTAGATAATGAACTGGTGAAAATGCAGACTGACACAGGTGTGTGGTTTCGATGACTCAATTACTGCCAGGACTTTGCCTTCAGAGATGTGATTTTTCAAAATGACACACAACTCTCAGTAAAGTTCTAAAATACAATCTCTCTTCGATTTTTCTGGGACCAACATCGTGGCCATATTTTTTGTTGTTGTAGAGACAAGGTCATGCTGTGTTGCTCGGGCTGGACTCAAACTCCTGACCTCAAGAGATCCTCTCACCTCAGCCTCCTGGGTGGCTAGAATTACAGGTAAATGCCACCAGGCCCAGTATTCCTTGATTTATATGCTGAAACATTCCTAGACCACTCAACTGTGTTTATCTGTTAGCCATAGTTCATAGGTAATCTGAACAGGTTTTTACTGCTTGGCAAGGCATTTGAGAGCCACAGAAGATAGGGGACACATCTTTGCTGTGTAGGACAGAACCGTGTATCGCATGAGACCAGGCAAACCTGGCCTCTACCTACTAAATGTCAGTAGTATTCCTCGAATCATTGTGACAATCGAAAGTGTCCCCACATAGTTCCAAAATGCCCGCAGGGGTCACTACTGCCTGATAGCCACTAGTTGATGAACTAGTTGATCACTAAAGTCCCTTCCAATGCTGGGATCCCTGGGGTCCCTCAGGAGCTGGAGAGTCAGCAGTGGGCAGGGGAGTCTGTCGGTCTCCAGCCTCTAGAGCCATCTGGACTGCTGGGCACAGAGCAGAAGTTGCTGCTGGGGACATCTGTGGGGCTTCCTCCTTCCTAACAGATCTGGGCCATCCAAGGAACCAGCAGCCATTACCCCTTTAAGGAGGTCCACTGGGTGGGTGTGGCTGCCCCTGCACTTGACCTTCCTGAAACAAAGGGCAGGGAAACTTGACTTAGGAGATGATGGCATCGGTGGTGTTCCACATCGCCCTTGGTGCCCCTCCTTACTTGCCCTTCAGCTTGGCTAATCCCCAAGCCTGAAGCCAACTGCCATCTTCACCCTTCTCGCCTCCTGAGCATCTGTTGCTGGAAACAGTGCAAGGCCGTGCTGGCTGCGAGGGCTGCTGTAGACAGGGGACCCTGCCTTCCCCTCCACTCCACTCCCCAGAGCCTCGGCCACTAACTCAGGCTGCCCAAGCCAGTGTCTCCTCCTGGCAGTCAGCAGAGTACTTTGTGCCTGTCAGAGACCATGGATGGGAACTACTTTCTCATCCTCCCTTCTCCAGGATGAATTCCTCCTCTCTCCTTGATCTGAAGGACATCTCTCCCCGGACCTCTGAGAGGTGGCTCTGTCCTTGTCTTCTCTCCCCGTGTCTCTACCCATTTTTAACTCTTTCCTCTCAGCTGGTGACCTAAGCATCAAACCCTGATGCTAAACGTCCTCTCCTGCTTAAATTGTCTGCGCCATCTTCTTCAGCGAGTCGTGCTCTTTTTCCTGAACGTCTGGCTTTGTCCTCAGGCGTTCTGTTTCCTCCTCGGATCCATTCTTTCGAGTTTGTCTTTGCTGGCTCCTTCTCACTTCTCCAGCCTCCTTCCCCTTTTCCTTCTCCCTTTCCTCTAGTCTCCCTTTCAGTCGCAGGATCCCCGAGCTTTGTCTATCCTCCTCATCTCCCTTTCCTGCTCTAAATGATCGCACTCACTCCTGTGGCTTCAGCAACCCCCTTTGGCTGCTGTTGACACTCAGATCTACATCCAGTCTCAACTCCTGAGCTCTGGTCCCAAATCCACCCGCTGATGTCTGCCACTCATGTGACCCCATGGCATGGCACCACCTCTGCGTAGTTGCTGGAACTGTACCCTAGTCATGCACAACTTCTCTCTTTCCAACCTCACATTTAAGGCAATTCAGATCCTCTCAGAACTGTCTCCTGAACCCAATCCTCCTCTCCATCCCCTCTGCCACCCCCCAATCATTAGGCCTCTGGATTCTTAGAGTCCCAGCTACTGGTGTCAACAGCCACCAGGTTTTCTCAATTCCGATTCTCCCACTTACTCTCCTAGAGTTCTCCAACATGAACGAAGGCCAATCTGCTCATGACATTCTTCTCCTTCCTACCTAAAGCCTCTCACAGGCTTCTCGCTGCCTACAACCAAAGGTCCCTTCCAATCCTGGGGACGACCCTCCCCAGCCTGCTTTGTACTAATTCGTGGGTTCCCTCAGGAATCTAGACTGGGCACAGACACTACTCACCATCCTACCCTACCCACATCCACTGGGCCTTTGCAGCCATCCTGGGCCTCTGCAACCCCTGAACATACCAGGCCCTGAAAGATGACTCTCTGCGCTCCAGAACAGCGAAGGGCACACTCCCTGAACGCCCTCATCCAATGTGCTCCTCAAACTTCCACAGGCGCTGGAGTTGCCCTTGTTACAACTGACAGCTATGTGCCTGTCCCTCTTTGAAGAAGCAGTGCCCAGCATGGTGCTACACAGAGCAAGTGTGTACTCAGCCATTATCAGTAAAATGGCCACATACATGAAGAGGGATTGATTCAAAAATTATGCCCTTATCTGCCTCTTTATCATAGCAGTCCTGAAGTCAAATTGTAATAGGTATACAAGTTATTCGGAAATCTTGTTAAAATGCAGACTTGGATTCAGTGCAATTTTGATCCAGGGTGGGGCCTAAGATTCTGTATTTCCTTCTTTCTCTTATTTTTAGAGAACAAGTTCTCACTTTGTCACCCAGGCTGGAGTGCAGTGGCACAATCGCGGCTCACTGCAGCCTCAAACACCTGGGCTTAAGTGATCCTCCGGCCTAAGCCTTCGCAGTAGCTGAGATTGCAGGGAAGCCACCATGCCCAGTGAAACTGCATTTCTTACAAGCTCCCAGGTGACCTTGATGCTGCGAGTCTGTTGACCAATCTCAGAGGAGTGGGGTCTTCTCCTGTCCCAATGGTTTTCAAACTTTACTGAATTTTAGAATCACCTGGATGTTTTTAAAATCCTGATTTGCATAATAATTAAATCAGAGTGTCTGGGGGCAGGATCCAGGTGTCAGGATGATTCCAATGTGCAGTCAAGTCTGGGAATCCCTGGCCTGCACCATCTCCTGCTTCCTTAAGTCTGAAATCCAGCATAGACATTCATTCCAGCCATCTGGGGAACTTTACTAACTGCTCATGCCTGGGAAGCACCCAGATCAATGAAATCAGAATCTCTGGAAGTCGAACCTGAGTGTTTTTAAAGCTCCCCAGGTGATTCTAATATGCAGCCAGGGTGAGAGGCTTTGTTTTCATGCTCTGCCTCCAGGGAGTGGTCACAAGTATGAGACTCTGAGTGTGAGGAGGTATGAAGTCAGTCCTGGGGTTCTCCAGCTATGCCCTGTGTAATCTTGGAGAAGTTAATTTAGGCTCATTTCCAAAATGAGATTAAAAATACGTGCCCATCCTCCTTACCACAATTTTAGTGGTGACTTCTGGAAGTCATCACGCCCTAAAATGGAAGACGGAAAAGCACCCACACTGGAGCCTGTCTTCACCTCTCTGATATGTGGGAACAGTACTTGTGTCCCTACCCATCGGGCCGGCTTCAAAGACCCAGCACCGCCTGCAGGAAGAGTCTCTGTCATGCATGAACTCCCAGCTGCAAGTCCAACTAGGGAGCAGATGGTACACTAGCAGCCCAGGCCACCAAGGGGAAGTCACGAGGCCTTGCATTCGTAGGCAGACTGAGAGGTGGCATACAACACAACCCCTGCAAAGCAGTCTGGCCAGCAGCCTGGACTCTGCCTGGTGGGCTGGTTGGTCCCGTACAGGGACAGGACCCACCCACTGCTCTCAGCACAGAACAGCAGTGCTGCCACCTGACCCACGGCAGCAAGCCTGCAGGTTTGCATCAGACTCTTCTCTCATGAGCGGTCCCTGTACATCTGCCCTTGTGCTGAGGGGAGAGCACCAAAGGCACACAAGAAACGGAGGTTCAAATCCAGCCTGCCCCTGGCTATAGGAGCTTGGAGCTCAGCTGCTGTTATTATTATTTCCTAGCATATCAGAATAATATAGACATATACCAAGACGTATATATATCCCTGGGCCAAGCTGGCACACTCCTATTCTGGGAGGCAGCAGAAACCCTAGGTCTCAAAGTACAATGGAATGGGGACAGAGAAGACAGATTCCAGTTGAAAGGACATAACGTGGATTGAATATACCCCCATTCTCTTAACTTACCCTCTAATCTCTAGCCAAGGACAGAACCAGTTTCTCAGAGGTAGCTATTGATAGTTGCCTTACAACACTCCTTCCCAGCCTGTTTTGTACTAATTCGATTTTCTATTTCAAGTATTTGCCTCCACCCATAAGACCCAAGTTAACCTAATCAGCCCTTCAAGACCTGGGTGACACAGCAGACCCCACCACCACGGCAGCAATCATGTGACTAATCCACCCATCTGCCTGCTGTCCATCACCTGATGTCAGTACCTGCGCTTACCGGCCCCTTCGTGATGACGTGGAGTAGACTACTACCCAATCACCTTAATGACCTTCCCCCATCAAAGGGAGGGGTTAAAAAGGACTCAACCACAAGCAGCCAGTGGCCATTGCCAAGCCATTGCGGCCACTGCCCTGCTAAGTTATGGTGTGGCCATGTGCTCTTTGAGCTATGGCCAGGCCATGTTTTCTTAAGCTTTGGCATCCTCTCCTACCTTGGGGAGGTGAATCTGTTCTTTCTCTCTCTCTCTCTCTCTAATTTAGTTTTTAAATAAACTATATTTTTTAATCTAACTTCTGTAAAACTGTTTGCATCTTCCATGCAGCATTGGATCACATACCAGGCACACTCACACCCCCAGTGAGCCCCGCTGGGAATGTGACCCTAATAACAGTGAGGACAGGTCTTGGGTCCTAGGTATAGGCAATCTTGAGACATATTTGTATTAAACATTGTTTGAAACTGGGAACAGTGGCTTATGCCTATAATCCTAGCACTGTGAGAGGCCAAGGCAGATAACTTGAGACCAGGCGTTGAGATCAGCCTGGACAACATAGTGAGACCTCATCTATTTAAAAAAAGAATTTTTTCTTTTTTTAATTAGCCAGTCATGGCGGCACATGCCTGTAGTCCCAGTTACTCAAGAGGCTGAGACAGGAGGATTGCTTGAGCCCAGAAGTATGAGGTTGCAGTAAGCTGGGATCACACCACTACACTCCAGCTTGGGTGACAGTGAAACTCTGTCTCTAAAAAAATTAAAATATATAGCAAAAAAAATTGTTTGTATTTATCTGAAATTAAAATTTATCTGGGCATTATTTGCTAAATCCAGCAACCCTACAAGAGAGGAAAGAAGAAGTTAAAAGTTGTAGCAAAGGCCCAAGGCCCCAGAAACAGGTCCAGAGGGGAAGACCTTTGGGCTGAGTTAGGTTTGGGTTGAGGGCTTCAGGACTCTGAAAACCAGATGGCAAAATTTCACAAGCCTTTCTGTCCTCAGAACACCTTCTGGACATAGGCCTTGGCCAGCAGAATCCAGTCAAATCCCTGAAGCAGGTGAGGCTGCCCTGGGGACCGGGTTAGGGTCTTGACTCCCATGCCCACCGTCCTACTGTGTGTTCTCCCCAAAAGACTAAGTCAGTGGGACTCTCCCAGATCCTACAGGAACAAAAATGCCCTCCTGCGACCTGCGTTCTAATCCTCTTCCTGCCTTTTATTCTCCAGGTATAGAGACCTTGAGCATTCACAGCACAGTTAAACTGAATCTTCAAGCTCATCTGATCCCTCTGATTACAGCCGAGAAGGCAGAGCCCAGAGGAGGACAAATTTTACCAAAGCCACACAGCAAAGGTAGGGCTGAGGTCTTTCCACCAATCTGAACTGCTGAACCTCTTGCTCTTTTTTTTTTTTTAAGTCGGAGCCTCGCTCAGTCGCCCAGAGTACAGTAGCACAATCATGGCTACTACAGCCTCGACCTGGTGGGCTCAGGCAATCCTTCCACTTCAGCCTCCAGAGTAGTTGGGCCTATAGGAATGCACCACAAGACCCGGCTAATTAGTTTGATTTATTGTAGAGACCTCCCGGGGCTGATCTTGAACTCCTGGCTCAGGCAATCCTCTTGCATTGGCTTCCCAAAGTGTTGGGATTACAGGCATGAGCCACTGCACCCAGCCACCCTCTTGTTCTTGAACCTACCCTGACCTTCAGAATAGAAATCTCAATGACTTCGTATGCAAGTTCATTCACCAGCACCACAATCTGGAATCAAAAGGCACAAAAGAGGCCTTGGGATCTCTCCGGGAGCATCCCAACTAGAAGCAAAGCTTCAGGAATCCTGTTCTGAAAAGGACAAAGAACTTTTCAGGGGCATCTGGAGGCAGCCCCCTTCACTGTGCCTGCTTGGAAGAGCAGCTGCAGTGTGTAGGTGTTCACTGACAGGCAACCCAGAGAGACCACGTGCTATGGAGTCGAGGCCTGGGCACAAAGCATGATCTGGATGGTCTTGGCTCATACCCAGCTTCAGTTTCCTCATCAGTACAATGAAACTATCTCATGGGAGGGCGTGAAGAATAATGAGATTGGGCACAGGGCCTGAAGTATTATAAGGCCTACAATTTCAAGTGCTGCCTTGATATCTTTGAGTCCCAAAGGCCTACCCATGAGTTCCCCTGCTCCCACTAGATATGCCCCTCCCATTCAGTGGGAAAGGCTCCATCCAGTCAGCTCCTCTATCGGCCAGCACTCCACCTGGTCTTCAATTTAATGGGTTTCCCCTCCTTGCCAGCCCACGAAATTATTCAAACCAGTCAATCACAACCAGGGGACACCCCACCCTCTTATTGCTGTAAAGCTGCCTCCCACAGCCCCTGCTGTTCACGTGGTTCCTGGTGCAGTACTGAGAGCAACACTTGTGTGGCCCTGCATGGCATGCTGAGTCCTTCTCCCCCACCCAGGCTGTGAATGCATGCAACAAGTACACTGCTGCCAGTCTCTTCTGTCATTGTTCACTGTTCAGTGTTGTGTGCTCAGCCATCTCATAGTATGTAGGGCAGGAGATCCCTCTTCACCAACAGGGTGAATGTGAGGCCAGAACAGGTCACTTAACAAGACTGGACTCTGATCCCAACCTCATTCTTCTGGAGAGGGAGCCTCCTTGTATTCCTGAATGGTGCTGCCTGGGCTTCCATTCACAGTAGAGGCTGGGACGCTGACAATAGGAGGACTTGCCGGAAGAGAGAGCATCTGGGGTCTTCTCAAGGTCAGCAGAGCCAGCCCACTACCATGACACACTGGCCTTCACTATACCTAATTCAAACTGCTGTCCCATGAAGGCCCATGCCAGATGCTTCATCTGTTTTCATGATGTGAGAAGAAATGGCAAGTCCAAGGTCATACAGAGAGGAGCTAAGTCAATCCTGCCCTCACCAATTGTCAGCACCAGGCCAGCACTCCACAGCCTCTGGGGAGCAGAGGCACAACTCACAGGGTGCTCCTCTCTACGGAGGGGACACCCTCCCAGTGTCACCAATTTCACCCTCAGGTAAATGACTTGAGGACAACTGCAGTCTGTGAGTTCACCAGGAGGGATACACAATTCAGACAGTGACCTTGGGCATGAGACTCATGAAAACTCCTCGGAGGAGTAAGTGCCCTGTCTTAGCTCACTTTGGACTTTAGCTCAGTCCCTGCCAGCCCCAAGGTCCACCATGAGGTGGTCAGGAGGCCTCTACATTGACTCCTGGCAGGTGGGAAGACCCTGAACCTCTTGGTCCCAAGAGTGAACGTTAGGACTATTTCCCTCTTGCTGCAGACTCTCCTGGCCTTTGTTTGGTGGCGTGCGAGCTGCCGGCTAGAGTCCTGACTTAGCGGTCAGGGCTGGATGGTTTTGGTCAGCCTGGAGCTGTTCCTCAACATGCTTCCCATGGGCACAGTGAGTCCCTGATTTCAGAACGGTGAGACCTGGGTTTCCACCTACAGGCTGAGGCCCTGGCAGGAAGAGAACTTGGCCAGGAGGCAGTAAGGTGTCACTGAACTTGAATCAGCCTTTCCCACACCCCAAGGCTGCAGAGCCTCTCAGGACCTAGATGACTTTAGAGAACAAAGGAGTCAGCCCTGCTGGCAAGCTCTGACTTCAGATGCTAATAAAATGCTGTCCAGACACACTCAGAACAAGCCTGTGGGTGCCATCTCTGCTTTTGCTAATCCCCATCAGGCAGATAGAGAAACTGAGCATCATCATGAGGACTTGCTTAAGTATCAGCCTGGGGCTAAAGGGAGAATCTAGCTCCTATGCTTGGAATGGTGCCGCATCCATCCAGCTCCTAGCTGAGCCCCTGACCTGGGGGACTTATGAGACCAGATGCGCCTCTGTCCCCGAGCCTGTAGCCAGGCATGGACAACTGCAGAGTCCTAGGCTTCCCCGACACCCAACACAATGTCACTGTGCTGGCTTCCTGCAGGGTGGGCCCCACATCTCCTCTGGCCCTCCTCTCCAAGGTCCCTGCTGTGTATAATCTGAGGAGAAGCCAGGCTCACATCCACAAAGCAAACTTCCTGGTACCTGCCTGACCTTGGCCGGCCTTCCCTGAGGCCACAGCCAGATGTTACCCAGCTGAGCACAGAGGAATGCCGGGAGCCAGAGAGGTTTGGAAAATGACCAGGAGTGGGGCTTGGCAGCTGGTGGCAGCTCTGCACTCCCAGAGGACCGAATTTTGGCTAAAAGGCCCCGGGGAGGCCATTGACCTTTAGTGGAAGGCATATCCCTTTGCTCTTTGTGTGTTTTACCCACACAGCCACCTCTTTAACTGGGTCACACCCAGCTTTTTGTCATGAAAAGTAATTCATCTGGGAGAACTGTCCTTTTTAAGCTCCCCTCGAGCCCTGTGGACACTCTAAGGATGTCATAGGAGTTGGGCTTTGGCTGCTACCCTGTCAGAAGGAAGTGCTGCTGGACTGGGGTGGCTATCTCTCCTTCCTTTGTCCTCAGCCTGGGGGCTTTTTCTCTCATCTCTCTGGTAGCTCAGCCGCAGGAAGAACACTGGCTGCTTCAGAGAAAAGACCTTTTCCTGCTGACAGTGCCTTGCCCCAGGTCCCAGGGCTTCTGCAAAGAGGTGCCAAACCCAGACCTCCTCTGTGCCCTTGCCTCAGCAGGACAAAGCCACACGTGAATCTGCCCCTGGGTCAGATCTGACAAGGTTGGCCTCATCTCGGCTGCCTGAGGACATCTAGAGAGGAAGAGTTGTCTGATTCCCAGGTAGAAGAGCAGGGTTCAGATCTCCAGCTTGCCAAAGTTCTCCGAACCAGGCAGGGCAAGATGGAAAGAGGAGACTTCTTGATTTTCTTCACCCCTGAGGTGTCATCCCTGAGGTGGCTGGGGCATCACATAGACCCTTTCTGCTCTTCCTGAAGGATTTGGGATGACAGTAAGGTGACACCTTTCTGAGGTGGAGAGAGGTATCTGGGACAATGTTGCAGCAACATCTCTGGCGTTTTATCAGCTAAGGGAGCCCAGGAATGGAGGGAGCCACAGACAGAGTTGCTGTGCCCTACATTCCACTTGGGGTAGGGGTTGTTTCAGAGGACCCTGAGTGGTCAACAACCTAGTGGGTGTGGTCTGCATGAAGCCCTGTCACCACAAAATCTGCTTTGAGGGACTTCTCGGGCAGCCCAGAGCACATTTCTGGTAAGAATCTACACAAATAACATCCCACCCAGAGCCCCCAAAGCCATGGCATCATCTGAACCCTCTCTGCTGCGGGAGGTAGAGTCGTGGTCAATATTCATCCCACCCCAGTCATCTGACAAGGCCTGAATTTAGAAAAAGAAAGACTGGAGGGGCTGTGAGAATGTCTGAAAGGGGATCTCAAGGGTCACTGGTTGTGTTTCTAGAATCCTGAAAATCTTGTATCTCCCGGCTCCTTCTGGAGGCTGCTTGCTTTGGGGGAAAGAATCTGGTTTCATTTACTTATTTTAATGAACGGAGGTGAGGGTGAGCAGCCTGTGGCAGGGCCATGGCAGTCTCTCTTCAGCCACTGCCCCTTGAGGAAAGCCAGGCCCAGCTTCAGAGATTTCCAGGCAGGCTTTGACCCCGCGAGCTTCTGGCCACCCGACAGAGGTCCGGAATAGGGAGGAAGGACCCGACCCCAGTGTACGTGCTGGGGGCAGGGAGGAGGGTCTAGGGCCGATTCCAGAGCTAATTCGAAACCGGAAAGGGCAGTGCGGGGGAGTCCCGGGCCCGCGCTCACGGCCGGCAAGGAAGGAGGCCGCGCAGGGTCGGGCGTGGAGCTGTCCGGACGGTGGTGCTGAAAACCGGTTACGGCGGTCAAGGGGGCGCAGAGCGGCTCGCCCAACTGGCGCCTCCGCTCCAGGTGACGGGGGATGGAAAGGGATTCCTCCCGTCCCCTAATCTACTCAATCTCCGAGAAAAGAAGGGCACAAATGAGCTAGGGTCAGAAGGCAGGCTAAGCACTGAGAGGTGTGCAGGCGCCCGAAGCTGCGGCCAGCTCTGAGCAGGGTGCAATCCGGGCCAAGTGGCAAGAGACCCCGGACCCGGGCCGGTCCCTCGCTGGCCTTCCACACTCCGGACAAATGTCATGGCTGCACGGCAAGGAGGGGTGCACGAGGTGTCCCCAGAGGGCTTCCGTGGGCGCATGCCCGCCCCGCGGACACACGGAGTGCGCTCCCAGGACGGACACACACCACGCACACGCAAGCAGTCCCGCACCCGCGCCCTACACAAGGCCACCTGCTCCCACCGGGCCGCCGGGGCTCCAGCCTCGCTTCCCCCCTGCCTGGACGTCCCTCTTGGCCTCAGATGGCGTCCCCAGAGGGGTCTCAGCCAGCGGGAAGCCTCAGTTCCAGCCTGACACCAGGGAAGGTGCTGGGGAGGAGCAGACAGCCAGCTCCTACGCCCAGAAAGAGCGGGGCGAGGCAGGCGGAGAGGGTAGGTCTCAGACGCCCATTCTTTCCCCAAACTCGCAGTTATGGCTCCAGGATGCCAGAGGAATGTGGACGGGAGTGAGTGTGAGCGTGTCTCCCTCCCAAGCTGGGGACACCCCGAGGACCAGCGCGTACCTGTGCGTGGAGGCCCCGCATGGAGCCCCCTCAGCGAGTCCGGACCTGCTGGCTCGTCTGGCTCCCCCGGGACCACGGTGGGGTGGGAGTGGGGGCTACCCCGCCTGCCCTCCACACGCCTCCCGGATGTCCGTGGGCAACGGAGAAACTCCGTCCCGGGCGGCGGGAAGTGGCTGGGGCCC
>NW_007016716.1:81157-113856 GCF_000164805.1 Carlito syrichta
AGGCTCCCACCCCCCGCCCCCTCGCTCCTCCTCCCGGGCCCGGGTAGGCAGAAGGGAGAGAGGGCTTGCAGAGCGGCCGGCCCAGGGGGAACCTCGGGGGTTCTCTCTACCTGTCTGTCCTCCCCTGCCTTGGCCCCCGACTCCTTCTCTCTCGGAGGGCGAGGAGCACTCTCCTCCGGATCGAAATGACAAGCACGGCGCCTTGGGTGTCGACGAAGGCGGGCAGGGGCGCGCGGGGCCGGGACTCCGAGGGCTAAGGAGGGCGCGGCCGCTAGACAGGGCGCCGGGCAGGCTCCCTCGCGGGGGGGGCAAGGGAGGGGCGTCTGAGGAAGCATTAGCCTTCCCCTTCCTCTCAGAGGCCGCTCAGGGACCCCGTGAAGGGCGCAGGGAGGACTCCGCTGGTTCATTCCACCCTGGGCTTGTCTCGCCCCGCTGCTCTCTTGGGGGATGGGGTGTGCCTGGGATTTAGGAACGCGTCCCTCAAGGTCTCTGTCGGTCTCTCCCCCACTGGGGGACGGGGGGAGGCATCCCACATCCTGACCCCAGGTATCTTCCTCTTGGCGTTTGTTCCCTGTTGACTGCAGAGACAACCAACGGGCAACCACACACTGACCTGGGTGGGCAAGCAAATCCGGCTGTTCCCATCAGGTAGGAGGCAGGCAAGTTTCGGAGGGGATAGGCCTGGCCGTGTCCTCTTGAGCGCTGTGTGGCCCTCCCTCTTCATGGCCTTTTCCTCCCTCAGCTACAGTGGCCTTGTCTGTAGCACCCCAGGGGTGAAGCCCACTCTGTGGGCTGTTGGGCTGTCGTGGGGATAAGAGAGAACATCTGGGAAGAGCTCAAGAAATGGCATGCCTGTTCCTGCCTCTGCCCCTGCCCCTGTGGTGCTCCTCGTGGTAAGGAGTGGACTGACATTCCCCGCCCCATGCACACGCCCTGGTGACATTTGGAGAAAGCTGATCAAGGGACACACCCACCAGGATCAAAGCCACAATCTGCCCAGTGGGCAGTCTGCAAGAAAGCAGAGTCTCACAATCACAGGACAGACCCCAGCCTCATCTGGGCCCACAGCAGCACCCACTATTAGTGAGCAATAAGCTGGAGACGTAGAGTGAACAGAGTAACACTAAGGACCTGGCCCCACAGAGGACAGTCTCTATGCTCCTTCCATCTGACCAACACACCCTTCTCCCCAGAAGGACTCTCTACTGCCCTCAGATTCAAGGTGAGTCAGAGGGTGGTGGGACGGTCATGGTATGGCTCTGCCTCTCTCTCTCTGGCTTGTTTTCCAGCAGGGCACCCACCAAGGCCATGTGTCCTGCCTCCCCTCCCCTCCCCTTCCCCACAGCTCCTGTCCCCCATCAGCTGTAGTCATCATCTGCCTGTTTGGCTCTCCTCTGCACCATAGCCGGGAACACATGACCCTTGCCTCTGTTTCCCCAGCTTCTCCCAGCACAGTGCTGGGCATGACAGATTTTTTTTTTTTCTGAGTTGGGGTCTCACTCTGTTGCCTAGGTGGAAAGGTAGTGGCACGATCACAACTCACCACAGCATTGACCTGGACTCAGGCTGCCTCAGCCTCTCAAATAGCTGGGATTACAGGTAGTGCCACCACATCCTGCTAGTTTTTTTATTTTTACTTTTGTAGAGATGAGGTCTTGCTACATTGTCTAGGCTGGTCTCAAACTCCTGGGCTCAAGCAATCTTCCTGCCTTGGCCTCCCAAACTGCGGGGATTACAGCTGTGAGTCACTGCACCAGGTCAATGACTGAGATCAATTGTTTGTGAACTAAGATTGATAGTCTTGCTTTGGGGAACCTGCTGCCCCAGCCACCCCCCACCCCACCTCCTGCTCCCACCTACCTCTCCATGTCAAAGTCCATGTGACCCCCAAGGCCCAGGTCAAATGCCGACTCCTCTTCTGATCCCAGGACTGTGAGCTCACCGTGGTCAGTCTCTGGGTCACGTGGCAGGGCTTTCAAGGCCTTGATCACATCCTGTCTGAATTCTCTGTGTCAGTGTGTGCCTCCCTGCTGGGTGGTAACTTCTAAGAGCCGGAAGTGGCTCTCACCCATCTCTGTGTGCTCCACATGGCTCAGCTGTGCCACCCAACACAGTAGGTGCTCAGGAAGTGTCTGCCAAGCTGAACTCTGCACATGACTGTCTCAGCTGGGACCTGGCCCATGCAGGAGAGTGATGCTGATGGTGACACCTGCAGTTCCGGACTGGGAGAGACCTGGCTGTGTCGGCAGGAGATGCCTGACTCCTCTGTCTCAAGGAGGGAGGCCCCATGAGAGCATCCTTCCTCCTTTTCTTCTACCCTGGGGGAATGTGCAGCATATCTGGCCACTTGGAAGGGTGATAGGAAAGTGGAGGAAGGCAGAGACCCACCAGGATCAAAGCCATAATCTGCCCACTGAGCGGTTTGGCGGAAAAGCCAGGGTCCTACAATTACAGGACAGACCCCCTTCTCATCTGGGGCCACATTTTTCAGTGTCCATTTTTCAGTGAACAAGAGATTCTTCCTCAGTCAGCGAAAATGTGGCTGCCGCCAGCCCTCTACACATGCAGGTCTGTGATTAGTTCTCTCTGTGGCCCAGCCCTATCCTGGCCACACAGCTTCTCCAGGCTGTGTCAGCTTGTCATCCCATGTTGATGTCAGCCTGTGAGTCCCCAGAAACCTGCCAGGTCCCCTGATGTAACACTCCCTATCCTCCAACTGTGGAGTTCTCTGTGTGGGAAGGGACAGCTGCACCCCTCTGCACCCACTTCCCCCCTGGAATGCTCCTTCCCACCAGGTCTCTGCTGTCATCAAGGGGGTCTTTGGGAATGAGGCCTCCCTCAGGCTGCCTTGGGTAACTGGGTTAACTGTGAGGACACACATGGGAAAGCGAGGCGTCTGAGAATGTTCAGACATGGCAGTCATGGCATGCAGAGGGGACACCAGCAGGACTGAGTGGGATCCAGGGGGCTCCCTGGGCTGTCTTGTAGCTTTGAGGCAGCAGGAAATATAAGATCCCAGCTGGGGTGCTGTGTTGCAGGTTGCTCATGACTCATGTGACCTTGCTTCCTTCTGGCTTTCTCTTCACATCTCTGGTTCAAATTACTATGCAGGGGAGAAGTGGAATGACTCGGGTAAGTACCAGGATCCCTGGGTTCGCCAGAGCCTCTGACCCAAGCCATCTGCAGGCTTCTGGGACATCCAGATCACAGTCCTGGGGAAAGGCATTCTGCACTAGCCCAGTCAACTGGGCCAGAGCAAGACTGGGAGTGGGGAGGCAGTTGTGGCCTAAAGCAAAGTGGCCAGGGCTCCCCCTTGGGCAGAGATGCAGGAACAGCAAGTTCCTTGGAAAGACTCCTTTGATGTGTTGAGCAGCTTGATTGGCCTGTCCAATCCAATCATGCTCTGGAATAGACTGTGACTCCTCTTTCTACCCCGAGCCTGGTGAGATCAGGATGTTGTTGACCACGTGGGTAACAGGTTTCATCACTGAGTTGACCTTCACATCAGGCCTCCCATGGGGCACAGAAGGCAGTAGCTGACCTCGCTGTGTGATGCTGATAGCCATAGGACCAGAACGGCCAGTAATCTAGTGAAGATCCCACCAGACTGTCTTCCCAGAGGCTGCTGCATCCTACATCAGCCCCCACTAGTCTGCAGGAATAAGCTCAACCAGAAAAGCCCTGGGACCTCCTGTTAAGCCCAGATAGTTCAAGAGGAGAGTCCCCCAGCCCCATCAGAGGCCCTGTTCTGAGCCCCACAAAGGCAAAGTGATTCGTGTTGGCAACACACATGGAAAAGTGAGGCATCAAGAAGAAAAAGCTGGCTGGGCTCGGTGGCTCAGCCTGTAATTCCAGCACTTTGGGAGGCGGAGGCGAGAGGATTGCCTGAGCCCACTGGTTCGAGACCCACCCGGGCAACTTGGCAAGACCTCGTCTCTACAATAAATAAAAAATTAACCAGGTGTGGTAGTGCGTGCCTGTAGTTCCAGGTACTTGGAAGGCTGAGGTGGAAGGATTGCAGGAGCCCAGCAGGTCAGGGCTGCAGTGGCCAGGAGCATGCCACTGCCCTCCAGCCTGGGTGACAGAGTGAGACTCCAACACAGAAGAAGAAGAAGAAGGAGAAGGAGGAGGAGGAGGAGAGGAGGAGGAGGAGGAAGAGGAAGAAGAAGAAGAAAGAGCCTGGTCTGGGAATTAGGAGAACGGGCTTCTGATCCCAGCACTACCGTTAAATCCTGGTATAACTCAAGATGACTGACACTCCCTCTTGGGGCCCCTCACCAACTGCTTCATACACTGGTGGAACAGGGTCATCAAGCAGAGTTATCAGCACAGGCATGGAGATCTGGCAACACCCTGACTTCAGTGGAAACTGGCCCAGCCAACAGAAACCCAGGCCTCCTGAGCCCAGGGGCTACAGGTGGGCAAGTGGCAGAGTGGAGTGCTTTCTTGAGATTTGGACTCTGGTTGGCTGGGCCTCTGGTGAACACAAACTCTCTCCTTCCTAACAGACCCTTCCCTTCCTCTGACACCTTCCCAGACTCTCTTGTCCGGCAGCAAGGGTGCTGCAGCCCCTAAGTTCTTTCCAACAACACAACGGAAGAACCATCCATTCAGATACTCATCCACATCTACTGGCCCAGTGCCATGTAGCCTGAATTGTTCCCCTCTCAGTTCCTGTTCCTTGGCCACCAAATTCTACCCCAGGCCTGCCCAGGCTTTGCTCTCGACACTTCCCAGCCCACAGACCCAACCTGCTCTTGGAAGCCTCATCGCCCCGTCCTCATCCTGGCAACCCCAGGTCTGCATCTAAGCAGCCTGGTGAGCCCTCTCCACACTTCTCTCCTCTACCATACTTGTGCCCCTGCCCTCAACCACAGTCTGTTTCCCCAGATGTTCTTGGCTTCCAATCCCTAGGAGGGGGCTCTGAGCCAAGGACACTACTGAGCAAGGGACCCCGAGTTCAGCCTTGTTTCTGAGAGAGGCATGGTTGTGCGTGTTGCTTGCTTGGGCAGAGGTGGAGGGAGCAGAGCAGCAAATGACTAAATGGGGAAACCCCGCCAAGGATGCAAGGGCACGGAGCCAAGAGCTAGATTCAAACGGAGGGGCAGAACAGGTGCCAGCTTAGCTGGGTAGACAAATTTCGCAAGCAGCATTCAGAAAAGGAAGTACTCAGGTAGGCTGGAGAGAGCAGGCCAGGTCCATCCAGGGAGGTAACGCTTAGATGGAACCCCAAAGACAAGTAGGACATGGAGTGGGAAAGGGATGGGAGGAAGACAGATGGGAGCATTTGGATAAAGCCTGTTCTCAACCTGGATACACATTAGAATCACTTGGGACTCAACCTGGGCTCAACTTAAGGCTCGTGTATAGCCCAGGAGTTTGAGACCAGCCTGAGCAACTTGGTGAGATCTCGTCTATACAATAAATAAAAAAAGTAACCGGGTGTGGTGGTATATGCCTTTGGTTCCAGCTACTTGGAAGGCTGAGGCGGAAGGATCACCTGAGCCCCGTAGGTCGAGGTTGCAGTGGCCATGAGTGTGCCACTGCACTCCAGTCTGGTAATCAGAGTGTGACTCAAAAAAAAGATACTCAGCCCCATTCCTAAGAAATTTGGATTACATTGGTTTGGGGTAAAGTCCAGGCATGTGTTTTATTTTTTATGCTTTTAGAGAAGAGGTCTCACTCTGTTACCCAGGCTAGAGTACAGTGGCATCATCATAGCTCACTGCAGTCTCAAACTCTTGGGTTCAAGCAATCCTACCACCACAGCCTCCCAACTAACTAGGACTACAGATGCACACCACCATACCCACCTAATTTAAAACATTTTTTTTTTTTTTTAGAGATGGGGGTCTCACTATGTTGCCCAGGCTGGTCTTGAACTCCTGAGCTCAAGTGATCTTGACTCCCAAAATGCTAGGGGCACAGGCATGAGCCACTGTGCCTGGCCTATATTTTTAAAATGTTTTATTTGTACTTTGTGACTTACTAGCAATTATGTGGCATGCTATCAGAAATTATTTTGAATTTGTTACATAGTTCAGGAGAGCAGTGGTTTAGAGGGAAGTCCTACCTGTGGGAATCCTGCCTTTCCACCCACTGACCATCTGACCAGGGAAGACATCCTGAAATTCCTTCTTTTTTGTTTCCTCTTCTGTAGCATGGTGACAGTAATAGTACCTGTATCTTTTGGAGTTGTTATGTGGTTCTCATAAGTTAATGCCGTCGAGTATTGGGCACAAACACACTGGGCAGCAGTTTGAAAGGCTCCACAGCCATTTCCAACGTGCAGCAGAGGCGGGACGCTCCAGCACAAAGCCTAGGGAGAGAGGGGGCTGTGTGGTGTCCTCTCCTGGGTGTTGGGAAGGTGTACTTCAGAGGGAGGAGAAATCGGAAAGCTGGGTCAGGACTATAACATGGAATGGTTTCATGGCATGGCAAACTGTTGGGACTCCATCCTACGAGACAATAGAAGCCCACATTTGAGGGCTTGAGGAGGAGCAGTGACGTGATGAAGCAAGACCTCAGGAATCTGGGGATTGTGCTTCTTGATTGCAGGGAGGGATTCGGCGTCAAGAGAATATTCTGGGACCAGGAGGGCTGTGGAATCGAAAAGCAGGGAGCATGTGAGGTGATCCCCAAAGGAAGAGTCAATAGGATGCAGGGCTTTGGACATACAAGCTTGGAGAGATTGAGGGGAAAAAAATCAATGTAAGTTTTTATAATAAGTCTAGGGGACTAAGAAAATAACCCCTGTGTTGGTTAGGGCTATATCTAACTGTATCAGACAACTCAAATCAACAGTGGCTTAAACAAAACAAGTTTATTTTCCTATCAGTTACAAGTCCAGAAGCAGGTCAGGTGGAGCAGCTCACACCTGTAATCTCAGCACCTTGGGAGGCCAAGGAAGGAGGACTACTTGAGCCCAGAAGGTTCAAGACCAGCCTAGGCAACATAGCAAGACCCTATCTCTACAAAAAACAAAAAAATTAGCTGGGCATGGTGGCATGTGCCTATAGTCCCAGCTACGCAGGGACAGATCCTACTGCTAAGGCAGAAGGATCGCTTGAGCCCAGAGGTCAAGGCTGTGGTGAGCTGCAATCGTGCCACTTCATTTCAACTTGAGCAACAGAGGGAGAGACCCCGAATAAAAAAAAAAAAGTTCAGAAGTGTGCAGTGCAGTCCACTGCTGATAAGGCAGTTCTGTTCCACAAAGTCCTAGAGATCCAGGCTCCTACCAGCTCACTCATCTGCCACCCTCAAGGCATGGTCATTATTCTCATGGCACCAGATGGTGGAGAAGGAATGGAGAAGAACTAGCAGAAGGCAATAGCCAGGGTCTCCTGAGTGAGGCTCCTTACCTCCACTCATGATGTTCACGTAATTCCATTGTCCAGAAATTAGTCTCATGGCTACACCTAGTTGCCAGGGGAGCTAAGATGTGTGGTCTTTATTTTCTAAGTGACCTTTATTTTCCAAGTACTCAGCTGTATGGCAGAAGATTCGGATTCTGTAAAACAAGAATTCTGAGACTGGGGGAGAGATGTCTCTGCCATTGCCTCATTTCCTTAAATGGCGAACTTGAAACATGGCATCAGTTTGGGAAAATGTATTTTTTAAATATTTTGAGTTTTAAAACATGGAGCAATAGAGTACAGGCTTATAGGCTATAGAGGCAGAAATTCAAGATGGCCCCAAGAGTCCTGACCTTGGGTGTACACACCTGTATAACCCTTCCCCGTGGGTAGGACTTGGGAACATGATGGAAGTTTTAAAGGAACATTGAGAATAGCCTGGCCAGGGGTGCAAGTCACACCTGGGGAGTTGATGAGGAAATGGCTAATGAGAATAGTAGACAGCTGTCCCCATGGAAAGGCTTTAGCACAGCACACAAAATCCCCCATGAGATGGCCTCTGTCTCCCTCTCCAGACTTCTACCAGTCTCTCCCTTTCACAGCTTTTCGACTCTACCCAACTGCTCCACAGCTGCTGGTCTTACCTCTGTGCCCCTTGGAATGTCCTTCGACTGTTCCCTTTGGTGTGATGAACCCTACTACTCAACCTCTCAAACTCAGTTCAGATATTGCCTTACCGGGAAACCTTCCCTGACCCTCAAGGGCAGTTAGATGTCTCCCCATGGCTGTCCTGAGCCTCACTCTACCCCTGAATTGATCACATTTTTAGAATTTTACAGCTGGTTATGAGTAGGTCTCCCCTGTGGGCTCCTGAAAGGCAAGCACAGGACAGATTGTCTTTGTGGCCACAGAATGTAGCACAACTCCTGGTAGACAGTCAACTCTCAGATATGTGGGCAGCAGATCAACAGAGAGCCCTCAAGAGATGGGATCAAGGGAACATAGGACAAGGGACATTTATTATGAGACTGGTAGAAATGTGTAGTGAGATACTTTAAATCAGTGGTCCCCAACATTTTGGCATCAGAGACTGGTTTCCTGGAAGACAATTTTTCCACGCATGGGGGGAGGGGGACAGAGGGGTCATCAGGCATTAGAGTCTCATAGGGAGCATGCAACCTAGATCTCTCACATGCGCACTTCACAACAGGGTTCACGCTCCTATGAGAATCTTTTTTTTTCTGAGTTGGAATCTCACTCTGTCACCCAGACTGGAGTGCAATGACACGCTTCCGGCCACCACAGCCTCCACCTGCTGAACTCTGGCGATCCTTCCGCCTCAACCTTCCAAGTAACCGGAACTACAGGCGCACACTGCCACGCCTGGCTAATTTGTTATTTATTGTAGAGACAAGGTCTTGCTGGGATTATGGGCTGAGCCACCGAGCCCAGCTATCCTATGAAAATCTAATGCCACTGCTGATCTGACAGAACATGGAGCTCCACTCACCCACTGCTCACCTCCGGCTGTGCAGCCCAGTTCCTATAGGCCACGAGGCTGGTACCTGGCCACAGCCCAGTGGATGGGGATCCCTGCTTTGGATGATGACTTACCATAATTAGATTCTACTATTGCAACCTGTAAGGATGCTTCTTGGCATTTTTTTTTCTTTGAGTGGGAATCTCACTCTGTCGCCCAGACTGGAGTGCAGTGGCATGCTCCTCGCCACCACAGTCTCGACCTGCTGGGCTCTGGCGATCCTTCTGCCTCAGCCTTCCAAGGAGCCGGAACTACAGGTGTGCGCTACCACGCCTAGCTAATTTTTGATTTATTGTAGAGACGAGGTCTCGCCAAGTTGCCCTGGTGGGTCTCGAACCTGCGGGCTCAGGCAATCCACTCACCTCGGCATCCCAAAGTGCTGGGATTACAGGCTGAGCCACCGAGCCTGGCCATTTTTTGACATTGTCAATAGCCAAGCTCTAGTAAGGGTTAGTCCAGGAAGTTGTAAATGTGATCTTAGTACCAAGATAGGATAGGAGGGGGCAGTTGAGGCAAGGAAGTCTATTTCCAAAGCAAAAAGAAAACCTGAGCTGACAAGAGAAAAACAAGCAACAACAAAAAAATCTAAGAGGTAACAATGAAGCTGGCTGCATGCAATGCTTAATCTAAATCTCAACTGGAATGGAGGTGTCAAGTTCTAAATAGATCCTCAGGGCTCTCTCTTCCTGGACAGCCCCTCACCCTAGTTGGATTCAATTCAATTCAACAAATGTGAACAAATCACCTACTGTGTGCCAGCATATTCTCTGTTGCAGTAGACCAGGCGTCAGGATGTAGCCATGCAGAAAACAAACACAGGTTCTATGCTCAGGGTTGAAGGAAGATGGACATCAGCAGGTTTGGAAAGTGCAAGAGCAATGAGGACAGTTGTAGGACATGCCTTCAGTTCCTTGTGTCCCACTTCCTTGACATGCCCCTGATTTTCTGCCAAGCCCAGATGCGTCCCTTGCTGGAAGTATCCCCCTTGAAGTATGTGCAGTGCCACGTTTTGGTTTTGCCTCAGGGTCTTTGGAAGCCCTCTTGAAGATGCAGGAGGAGTCCTGGGGGAGTCAACCTCCTTGTAAACCCAGCAAACCTCAATAACACCCTTTTTGCTCCTTCCTGTCTCTCCCCATTCCCACACTTCTAATTTCTCTGCTTGCATCCCTAATACCTGAACTACACCCAAGTCCGTGCCTTGTGCTTTCTTCTGGGAAGTCTAAGCTAAGATGATGGAATTGCATGGTGCTAAGAGAGCATCTAACTAGGATATTTGACCCGGTTGTTCTAGGGTCTGCTTGGCAAGGTCTGCTCAGGAAGTGATATCTAAGTTGAGACCTAAATAACAGGTAGGAGTGTCCCAGAGGAGGAAGAGGAGGATGGATGTGCACAGAGCCTGAGCGTGCAAAGGCTCGGGATCCACACTGAGCACGGCATCTTTGAAGAGCTGCAAGAAGACCAGGGGGCTGGAGCTCCTGGGCAGGAGGAAGAGTGAGCTGAGACTGGAGCAGGCCTACCTTGGAGGAAGGAGTTTGGACTACAAACACGTATTCTTGACCTCATCCTAAGACGATGGTGGCAACTGATGGGTTTTAAGTGGGTATGAAACAGATTTCTATTTTTTTAAAGATCACATTGGGGCCGGGCGCAGTGGCTCATGCCTGTAATTCCAACACTTAGGGAAGGCAAGCTGGGCGGATTGCTTGAGCCCAGAAGTTGGAGACCAGCCTGGGCCACATAGCGAGACCTTGTCCCTACAAAAATTTTTTTTAAATTAGCCAGGTGTCATGGCACACACCTATAATCCCAGCACTTTGAAGGCAGGAGAATTTCTTGAGACCAGGAGTTTGAGACCAGCCTGGACAACACAGTGAGACCTTGTGTCTACAAAAAAATCAAAAAATTAGCCGGGCATGAGTGGCGCACGCCTATGGTCCCAGCTACTCAGATGCTGAGGTGGAAGGATCATGCCACTGCACTCGAGCCTGGGTGACAGAGACCCCATTTCAAATAATAATAATAATAATAAAGATCATATTGTCTGCAGTGTGAGGAGTGGATCAGAGCAGGGGAGACTGGAGACTGTTTAAACACCTCAGAGGCTGATAAAATAATCCTAGAGACAAGGATCATGGCAGAGGGATGGAGAGAGGTGGGCAGATTCAAGGAGGCGGAATTTGGAGCACTTGATGTTTGATCAGATGTGGTGGTGAGTTAGACTGTGCTTCAAGGAGAAAAAAGAGTCAGGAAGACAAAAAATTAAAAAGAAGAAGAAAAAGAAACTAAAGAAAAAGTTATGGCGGTGAGAGTGAGAGGTGA
The DNA here is from genome assembly GCF_000164805.1 of Carlito syrichta. NCBI lineage: Eukaryota > Metazoa > Chordata > Mammalia > Primates > Tarsiidae > Carlito > Carlito syrichta. The sequence goes on from NW_007016716.1 coordinate 92,372, forward strand.
GCCAAGGAGACTCAGACTTCTGATTCGAGAAACAGGGTTGACACAGACAAAACCCGCGCAAAAGCATGGATTTTGAGAAGAAGATGGAGCTCCATTTCTACTGAGTCTGAGGTGTCCCTGTGAATACCAAGTGGCACGATCCCAGAAAGAGGGATGGAAAGAGACAAACCCGGATGGCCTCGAAGGACCATTTCCCTCCTTGCTGCAAATGAGCAGCTTGCTGGCTCGGAGTGCTGGGCTCAGAGGGGCTCCCCTCAGCCCGGCCACTGCCTGACCAGGGAGCTCTCTGTTCTAGGGCTGACAGATGTTCCTGTCCACCCTAATCCCATCTCTCTAAATAGGGACAGTAAGAGGAGAGTCCCTCCCGACCAAATGGCTCCAATCACATCTTTAGATATCTCCATCCATATCTGTGAAACAGAGTCTAGGAAAAAGACCAAAAAAAGCGATCTTTATTTAGCCTGGAGAGGAGAAGGAGGAAGGGCTGTGATGCTGCCAGGAATAAACTGCTGCTCTTATCTTCTCTAAGGAGGACTGAGGAGGTGGTTGGGAAACGTTAGGGAATTGATTCCCAAGGAGAGGGTGGGGGCAGGAGGGTGTGCAGAGTTTTGCCCCCAACCCACTCCCACCCCAGGGACATTCGACAATGTCTGGAGGCATTTGGGGTTATCGCATCTGGTGGGTAGAGGCCAGGGATGCCGCCAAGCATCCAGTAATGCACAGGACAGCCGCTACAACAAGGAATTATCTGGTCCCAAATGTCAACAGTGCTGAGGCTGAGACGCTCTCAGTGGGAGGGATTTTCGTTAATTTCTTTCAAAACAAAGAACAAATAGTCACTCACCCTAAGGGAAAGGGCATTTTATTTGCTTGCTTATTTAAGGATATACGAGAGGGTATCCCCCAAAACTCAGAATTACATTTTGGAGGGTAGGCCCCTTGTAGTATACCCAGATCAAATGGTCAACCAAAGTTTTTATCTGGAAGTTTTGAGAAGGTTGTGTCATGATTTGCAGAAGAAATGTCCCAAGTTGTGGCAAGCAGGTGATGGGTTCTTCCATCATGACAATGCACCTGCCCATACCACACTGAGGGTTCAGCAGTTTTTGACCAAAAATGGCATGATCCCTGTGTCCCACTCTCCCCATTCACCCCATATAACCCCAACCGACTTGTTTTGTTTCCCTAATGAAAAAAAAATCTTCAAAGGGAAACGTTTTGCCAATGTGGAAGAGGTAAAATAAAAAATAGCAGAAGCTCTAAAAGACTTCAAAATTGATGCATTTAAAAACCGTTTGAGCCGTGGAAAAGGCTTCTCAATAGGAAGATTGCATCAAACATAGAGTACTTTGAAGGTGACTGAAGTTTAAACATGTAAAAACACATACAAAATTTTTTACAAATAAATTCAGAGGTTTTTTTGTGTGTGTCCTCCCCCTCCCCCATATGGTTGGGAGCTGGGATTCAGGGACCCAGATCTCTCAGTGGTAAGGTCTTTGTTTCTGTTTTTCTCCTCTCATTGCTGACTGGCCAAACCTTTTAAAATTCTGCAAGAAGCAGCCTGATAAACTTGGCCAATCATCACTGCTCCTCAGAGGCTCCATGCTAGGCCACCTTCTAGGCTCTGGTCAGCCCACGGACGGAAGAATACCCTTTGGTCAGCGGTCTGCCTCCTTATCCATGTAGAGGCCACTCTTATATAAAGAACAGCCTAGACACCTTCCCTGGATGGCAGACTGTGAGCAGGGCAGTATGAGTCAGAAGGAGATACTGAGATCAAACACACCATAGCCAGCATTTATATTGGTCTTCCTGGCACACAGCTATCTTTTTTCTTGGCACAGCAAAGATACGAACTCCAAACAAAGTTATGGTTATCCTTCTTGCTCCAAAGTTGCACTATCCAATGTGATAGCCATTAGCTGCATGTGGCTGTTTGATTTTAAACCATTTAAAATTACCTAAAATGACCAGTGCAGAGGCTCACACCAGTAATCCCAGCACTTTAGGAGGATGAAGCAGGAGGATCACTTGAAGCCAAGAGTTCGAGACCATCCTGGCCAACAGAGTGAGACCCCCATCTCTAAAATTTCAAAAAGGAATAAATTAAATAAAATGACATGAAATGAAACATTTAGTGCCTTAGTTGTATTAGCCACATTTATTTTCATGTATATTTTTTATTTTAAAGATGTGGACTATGAGTCAGGATTAGGTATATAAGAGACCTACGTACAGCTAAAGTTTGGGCCTCCCATCTGTCCTCACTTTGCCTGGTTTAGGATCAGGTACCCTTGGTGGTGTTATGTGCCCTACCCCCCTGGCAGTGTCCCGCTACTGCCAATCCTTTTTTTGTAGTGCTATGATACACATTCAAGGTCCACATTTCAAGTGCTCAACAGCCATGCACAGCTAGTATCTATCACATCGGATGGCGCAGATAGAGAATGTTGCAGAAAGTTCTGTTGGACAACACTGCTCCCAAGGAAGATATTGATCCAACTGGAAGGTTGGACATGGATGGAAAAGTGATTTGAGGGACAGGCTTAAAGAGAAACCCAGTATTCTTTGATTCATTCACAATTCTTACTGCTAGCTATATGAGAAATACTGTGTGCAACTGGGTTTGTTTCAGAGTTCATGCTTTGGCTTGGTATGTCCCCAGTGATTCTATGCCTCTGCTCACTGAGCAAGAGCTTGGAAAATAATATTACCTGAGGACGACTTCTGTCACCCACTCAGAAGGGTGCTGTACATGCTTAGTAGTTAAAGAACTATGAATAGTGCAAAATCAGCTCTTTAAACACCATGACAATAGATGACACACGGAAATTTACAGCTCAGGTGACAAGGGTACGTGACCAGGTCATTAGCCCTGCGGATGTGCTTTAAGAGCCTGTGAGGTCTGTTTCTCAGCCCCCATCTTTCTTGCCCTCTCCTCTCCTCCTCTGGCCTTATTTGGTCTCTAAAGGGAATACATTTTCTTCCCCGCATGTGTCTGTCATGACTGCTGTTCATCAGCCTTCTGGGCACGGGATGGGATTGCATGTCCTGTCCCTTCCATGACTGGTCTGGCTGGCAAGTGGGAATGCACTGAGCACTCCTCTTTCTGAGCATCTGATGGCTGATGTGAGACCACCCAGGGGTCTCCTCCCAACACAGCAACTAGCAACATTCGAAATGGAGTTGCTCCACTGTCCTGAATCCCTGAGTGACCAGGATGTTTGATGCCCCTGGCAGCCCATCACAGAGGTATAATGTGAGTATCAAACACCCCTGTGTTTTTGGACGCTGCGATTTGGCAATTTGGGATGGGGACATAATCTAGCTAGCATAATCCAGCCAATCCATGCAGTCACTGTGTCCATCACATCATCACACCTCCAGCCTTACCATCTGTGATGTTGCAATCTGTTTGTTGTGTTTATTAGCTGAGGTTATTTATTATTATTTTGAAAAATAAGCAACATGAAACTTTTAATATTTGTACCAATCACTGAACCTGGACGTTGACATGATGACTTTTTAATTTTATTTTTAACTAGAAGAAGGAGCTTCTTCACCTGCTGAGAAGGGGAAACATTTCTTCCTTAAACTGATGAAGTCGCGGTTGTCTCCTGGGGTTATTGCAAAATGACCTTAATGCTGACAAAATCTTTGGAGAAGAAACTCACAGGGGTTACAACAGCAGTGACTTCAAGAGGAGGATAAAACACTCAGGAGGAATTGAGGGAGCCCTCTCAACCCAGGAGACAGAAGTCACCCCGCCAGGGAAACGGACATGCAGCTGTTGGCCAGGAAAGTCCTCATTCATTTATATATCCATGCACCAGCAAGTATTCATTAAGCATGTGATACGATTCCGCCCAGATAGAGTTTATGTCCTGGCGGGGATGATAGGCAATAAACACATAGACAAAAGTGTATGGAAGGAAGTTAGCCAGGCAGGGTGGCACACGCCTATAGGTCCAGCTACTTGGGAGGCTGAGGCGGAAGGATCGCCTGAGCCCCAGAGTTCGAGGCTGCAGTGAACCGTGATCATGCTAGTGCACTCCAGCCTGGGTGACAGAGTGAGACACCGACTCAAAAAAAAGAAAATAAAAAGTGCAAGGAGGGAATAAACAGGGACGAAATGGAATGAATGGAGGAAGGAGTGGCCAGGGAAGACCTCTCTGGAGAGGTGACACTTGAGCTGAAACCTGGAGAAAAAGGAGGTAGTCATACACGGAGCGGAAGAGCATTCCAGACAGGCACAGCAGAGCAGAGGCCTGAGAAGGAAGCGCACAGTCTACATAGTAAGTGGGAGAAGAAGGGGCTCCAAAGCCAGCAGACTGGAGTGTGAGGGTGAAGGAGCAGAGTGAGAAAACAGGGAGGCACGGAGACTGCCGGCCAGAGGAAAGACGGGGAGACTGAGAGGCGGGTGGCATCAGCAAACGTTTTCTTTCTTTTCTTTTTTGGAGTCAGAGACTCACTCTGTCGCCCCCCAGACTGGAGTGCAGTGGCAGGTTCACGGCCCCCACAGCCTTGACCTCCTGGGCTCAGGCGATCCTTCCGCCTCAGCCTCCCAAGTAGCTGGAACTACAGGCGCGCACTATCACGCCCGGCTAATTTTTTGATTTATTATACAGACGAGGTTTCACCAAGTTGCCCAGGCTGGTCTGGAACCCAGGGGCTCAGGCACTCCTCTCGCCTCAGCCTTCCAAAGTGCTGGGATTACAGGTGTGAGCCACTGCACCCAGCCTCAGCAAACGTTTTCTGTCAAGCCCTGATAGTAAACATTTTAGGCTTTTTAGGCCACACCCTCTTGGTTGCCACTGCTCAGCTAGGTAGAAGTCTACACGGATGCTACGAACGTGAGTGAGCGTGGCTGTATCCCAATAAGATCTGAATTTCATTGTTTCCTGTGGCACAAAATATTATTCTTCTGTTTTTTTCTAACTATTAATAATGTAAAAGTCATTTTTAGCTCGTGCAAAACCAGGCAGCAGCCCGGATTGGGCCTACAGGGCATAGCTGACCGCTGATTGAGATCAGTCAGGCACTTCGACAGCAGAAAAACTGGTCAGGAGGCTTTTGCAAAACAATCAGCCACCGGAAGGTGAAGAAAGTTAGACTTTGGTGGTTGTGGCCAAGATAAGAAGGATTCGAGATGTGTTTTGGGACTCGGGCAGAGAGGATGATGGTGATGGCCAGGATGACACAATGGCGGTGTCACTTACCGTGTGCATCCACTGAGAAGGAAGAGGTCCGGAACCAGCAGGAGTCCCATTGGGCCACTTGGAATGGGTTTCAGTGTATATTTTGGTGGACTTAGCCAGGCTTGCTTTGGAGTTAGAGAGTGGGATGTCTCCACACCTGGATTTTCCAGAACCTGTTGCTTATATACTGTGTGCTTATAAACTTCTGTTCAATCTTTTTTCTTTTCTCAATAACAGAGATAAACTAAGTGTGGTGGCTCATGCCTGTAATCTCAGCGCTTTGGGAGGCTGAAACATGAGGATTACTTGAGGCCAGGTGTTCAGGATAAGCCTGGGCAACATAGTGAGGCCCCAGCTCTACAAAAAATTTAAAAATTAGCTGGGCATGGAGGTGTGTACCTACAATCGTAGATACTCAGAGGGCTGAGGTGGGAAGATTGATTGAGTCCAGGAGCTTAAGGCTGCACTGAGCTATGATCGAGCCATTGCACTCTAGCCTGGGCAACAGAATGAGACCCGGTATCTCAAATAATAATAACAATAATAACATCAGTAGTAAAAATAATGGAGATAATATATTCTGCCCTTTCCCTATCAAGATAGTGGTGAGCGTCAAGTGAGATTTCAGTTGAACCTGGTCAACAGTTCGGTACCTTGGCATACCTATATCCACCAAAATATATACTGAAACCCATTCCAAGTGGCCCAATGGGACTCCTGCTGGTTCTGGACCTCCCTACATCAAATTCAACTCCAAAGGAATTGATGGAAGAGTCTTTAGATTTTTGTGGGGAAATTGAGGAGTCACATCACTCATTGCCCAGCAAGACTTTCTGGAAATCTCTAAAAACTTGTCTGCTTCTTTCTCTGAAATCCCTCTCTCTGTGGCAGGTGCTTCAGCCATCCAGGGTCCCGCCTCGTCTCTCTCTCTCCTGCCTCACCTTCTACTTAGTCTCGTGTTGTCCACTCAAAGCTCCTGCCTGGGGTTGAAGGAGCAGGAGTCCTTGTGGGGATGGAACAGTTCTATATCTTGACTGTGGTGGTGGATACACAAACCTACACATGTGATCAAATGGTGTAGACACACATATGAGTACAATAAAGACCGGGGGATTTGGAATAAGATTGGTAGCCTGTGTCTCTGTGGCTTATCTGCTTGTGATATTGTAACTATAGTTTTGCAAGGTGTTTTACCCCTGGGTAAAAGTGGAAAAGATCTCAAAATTAAAAAGTTTAATTGAATAAAAACACAACCTAAAAGCTCTGGCTTGTAAGCCCCACCTCAGCAAGTTAGAAGCTAACCTAATCTTGAGAGCAAAATCCCCTCATTGGATTCATTAAAAAATTTTCTTTTATCTATGTCTGAAATTGCTTTGTTTTGTTTTTTCCTGCTTTAGCCTCCCAAGTAGCTGGGATTATAGGCACAAGCCACAGTGCTTGGCTAATATTTTGACTTTTTAATTAAAAAGTTTTTGGTAGAGCTGGGGTCTTGCTATGTTGCCCAGGCTGGTCTCAAACTCCTGGCCTCAAGCAATCCTCCTACTTTGTATTCCTAAAGTGCTGAGATTTCAGGCATGAGCCACCACGCCTGGTCAAAAATTGTTTATTAAATAAAAAGTTAGTAAAGACATCCTCTTACTAGCAAAACACAATCAATTGCCTGTTTTTCAGATCTGAGAAGTTTTAAGTACCCTCTCCCTAGAAATAAGGAAATGCTTCTAAAAACGTGTGCAGGTGAACAACTGTGCTCAACCAGCATGTACCGAGCACCTACTTTGCACCAGACTCTGGATTAAAAGCTAGGGTTTCGGGGAAGAGTACAGGAGAACCCAGGTCTTTGGACCCTTAGGTAAAAAAAAAAGGAGGTGGAGGTGGAGGTGGAGGTGAAGGAGGTGAGAGTTGAAAAAGTTCTCTCCAGGTGGGTAAAACATGAGAGCCCCCTCCTGCCCCCTGCCTCCATGGGATGAAACTGAGGGCTTTGAGCTTGGGATACCCTTCCATCCTCATCCCCAGTCTTAAAGCCCAAGGCTTCGGATGGCAAAGAATGATTATCAAAATGGTTGTCAATCCAGTCATGTAACCTATTTACCTAGAAACCCAATTTCCAAAACGGTGATCCTCAGACTTTCATTCCACAGGAGATGTACAGGTGTTCCTTAAACAAGAGCCCCACAATCCAGGAAGTCTAGGAAAATGTGGACCACTCCCCTGCGTACATTTCTCCTTGGAAATTTACAAAGTGCACACAGTTGAAAGGTTCAGGCAATTTCTGCCATGGACCTGTTTAAATCAGCAATTCCCCAGCTTGCTAAGTACCTATTCATATATTGCTGATCTAGAGTTTGGAGGAAAGCACTTTTGCCATTATCCAATGGGCACCTGCTAGACACCAGACTGCATCACGTCAGTTTCCTTTAGCCTCAGGAGTTGAGAGATCAACCCACCTGGCAGTCGCTTTCTCCTTCTTTGTTGCTCTGGAGGGATTGCAGGCCTATGCCCTCCCAGAGAGGGGAACTAGCTACAGGTTAGTTCATGCCCTGAGGTCAATGAGCCAGCAAGTATTAATATTAAATGATGCCGGGCTCAGTGGCTCAGCCTGTAATCCCGCGCTTTGGGAGGCTGAAGTGAGTGGATTGCCTGAGTCTGCAGCTTCCAGACCTGCCTGGGCAACTTGGTGAGACCTCATCTCTACAATAAATCAAAAATTAGCCGTGCGTGGTAGCACGCGCCTGTAGTTCCAGCTACCTGGAAGGCTGAGGCCGAAGGATTGCCAGAGCCCAGCAGGGCGAGGCTGCGGTGGCCGGGAGCGGCCACTGCACTCCAGTCTGGGCGACAGAATGAGACTCCGACTCAAATATATATATATATATTTGAAATGAACGAGGGAAGAGATTGGGGTTCCCAGGAGGCTAGGCCCTAGGAAGAGGAGGGGCTCAGCTGCAAAGAGCTCAGAAGGAAGACCCGACTAAAGACCACCCAAGGAGGCCCAGCCCCCAGCAGATGCAGAGGCAATGAGATCTTCTATCCCATCTAACAGGTACTGCCATCACCTGCACCCAGGTGTCTGCTTGCCACCCTCTGCGGCATTCTACCTGGCCCAAGACCATCCTCAGGGGCAATGTTTTGTTCAATCCACCTTTTGGTTTTCCACACAGCCCCTCCCCACTCCCAACCTTTCCATACCCCCCTCAAACCTCAGAAAAGAGGGGGCGAGATTCTAAACGCTTAAGGGGACCCGGGTGGGTAGATGCAGGATTGAACTGAACCAGCTCAAGATCTCCAGAGCTGAGTCCAGGATGACTAGCATTCCTGAAAGGTGAGCATTATTATGCTCATTAAACAGATGGCAACAATGAGGCTCAAGCAGTTTAAGTGACACACCAGAAATGTATATAGCTACTCTGAAGCCAAGTGCGAATTTGAGCCCAGGTGGATCTTATCAAAAGCCCAAGTTCTTGAAAGCAGTCAAGGTCAGCCTGCCCCACTGAGGTGCCAGGACCTGCCTCCACCTTCACCCTCTCTGGCACACCCATGGCCTCCTCCCCAGCGTGGCAGAAGACTTGCCTTTGCTGCACTTCACAGCAAGCCTTCCCCAAAGCACTGTTGCCTCAGCTCTGCCTCCATGTCCTTTTTTAAATCTGCAAGTATTTATCAGGATTCTGTTATTACAAAGCACTAGTTAGTTCGGAGGACAGTTTACATGGAATACTTTACCTTCATTACCTCCCTGAATGGCAGTTAGGAAAGTTTTCAATTAAAATAATACAAAAAAGTCCAAAGGTACAGCTGCCATTACATTCTCTCCCACTCAAGAAACCACCTCTGTAGAACATTTTGACATTTCTGCTCTTCTGCCTTATATTTTAGGTTTCTACTTTTTTGTTTTTGTTGGAGTCTCACTCTGTCACCCAGGCTGGAGTGCAGTGGAAAAATCACAGCCACTGCAGCCTCGACCTGCTGGGTTCAGGTGATACTTCCGCCTCAGTCTTCCAAATAGCTGGAACTACGGGCATGCACTACCACGCCCGACTAATTTTTTGATTTATTGTAGAGATACCCGGGCTGGTGTCAAACCCCTGGGCTCAGCAATCCTCTCGCCTCTGCCTCCCAAAGTGCTGGGATTACAGGCATGAACCACTGTGCCTGGCCTATGTTTACACTTTGAAAAATTATTTAAATAATACATGAATACAGGGTCCCTTACCAGAAAAACTTAGGCAAACCATCTCCCCTAATCCCCTCCCATCACTAGGAGAAACACTGTTACGGATTTGATGAGCTCTTTCCAATCGTTAAAAATGCATTTCATGTACATAATTGTGTCCTCAGAAAATATATAACTTTGTTTTGTAGTCTTTATTTACATAAGCCATTGTAATGCTGCACACTTCATTGGGCACTATGCTTTTCTCACTCGATTATCTTTTGAGTTCTATCCATGTTGATACATACTGTTCCAACTCACTTCTTATAACTGCCAAGCAGGGTGAGAGGCCAAACCCCAGGGATCTGCCCAGGTTCAAGGAGTAGAGAGAAGAATTTGGACTTGACTAAGTTTTCTTGCAAGGCTTCTAATCGGTACAAATACACCGAATTCACTCATCTCTGCACTCCATACCCACCCCTACCCTGCCCCGCTGGGGTCGTGTGGGATTCCTGTCTTTGCAGCATCCTGTAAGGAGAGAGGATGCCACGTGGTCAGAAGAGACAAAGACCTCATGCTTACCGCTCACCGTTTGGAGGTGGCCACATCTGGGCCCAACATCCAGACCCAGCACGCCAGTCTGGGGGTGCATGATTATTCGCTGCACCTTAGAACAGGCACTTGCCTGTTTGACCTCTTGTGCCATGGGCACCATTCAGGATTCCAAGGCCTCAGTCTGGCAAGACCTAAGGCAGGTAGTGTAGGATGCCAGCCCAAGTATGTGCCAGCATCTACGTATCCACCCTTTTTTGCTGGGATTTGAGATCGCTGCTTGTGTTGAATGTCTGTGCAGACAGGCTTCACAAGCAGTGAATCGCCAGCAAGGCCATCGAACCCGTTTACCCCAGACCAGCACTGGTGAGAGTGCTGTTTTCCCACACAGTGACAACACTTGAAATAGTCAGACTTTAAAACTTTTTATTTACCTCCCCCGCCCACACGGCTGTCCAAGACAAAAACAAAGCAGCACCCATGCCCTAAAGGACAAATGTAAAATCCATCCTCCCTGCCCATCTCTCCACCACCACAGAATCCACCGGCATGTCATCTCACCCACACCACCACAGAATCCACCGGCATGTCATCCTCCGTTCTCAGCCGTTCTCTGCACAGCTGCGGAGTGCTTTCTTTAAATTAAACATTTCAAAACTTGAGACAAGAGTATAATATAATAAAAATGCCCGTATACCCACTTTATCAAATACTCTGCTTTATCTATTTTTAACGTGCTGTTGTATTTACTTCCCATCCAGGTTTTTATACTTTTCCTACAAATTTATATAGTAGCTATAACCGTAAACAACATATAGAATTGTTTTGCATATTTTTGCATATTTTGAAACTTTTTATAAATGGCACCAGACAGCATGCATTCTTCTGCAATGTGCTTGATTTAGGTCTTGTGGTTTTAGAGGCATCCACATTGATAAATGGAGCTTTTGCTCATTTACTGTAACTGCTGCACTGTATTCTGTTTCATGGAAATATCACCATCTATCCATTCTCCTGTGATGCTGGTTTTCATTATTAGCAATAGCACAGGGGCAGGGAGAGCATTCCTGTACACAGTCTCTTTATGCATGTATAGAACAGCTTCCCTGGGTTAAATGTGCCTGCAAGGGGCATGGCAGGTGCTCCTGAGCTCTGCTAGATTTTGATGAATTGCTTTTGAAAGTGGCTATACCAGTTTACCCTCCTAACAGCACAAACACTTATTCATATTAAATGCTTAATATCTGACGATGTTATCTTGATGTGTAATGACTGCGGATTTTCTGATTCTTGTCCAGGTCAAGCAAGTTTTCAGATGCTTATTGACCATCTGGGCTTCTACTTCTTTGAGATTTCTGTGCACATCATTTGTGATGCAAATTGTGTCTTTGTTTTTAAAAAAGTGATTTGTAAGACTTTTAAATATATACTAGATGCTAACTCCTTGGTTATTTGCATTGCAAAAATTTTCCCCAATCTGTGTTTTGTCTTTAAGTATGTTTATAGTATCTTTTATTGTACAAAAGTTTTAAGTTTTAATGAAATGAAATTCATGAATCATTTTCTGGAACTGGGAGCATTTGTGTCTCGTTTAAGAAATTCTTCCCCTTCCAACTTGAGGTCACAAAGATTACTCTACTATATTCTTTTCTAAGAATTATAAAGTTTTGCTTTTCAAAACTCTGGTCCACATAGAGTTTTTATGTCATTATCTATGGAGATTTATTACCCCAGAAAGATAATAATTTGTCTCAGCATCATTTACGAAATCGTCCTCCTTTTCCCCATTAATGTGATGCAACCTGTCTCATATATCAGGTTTCCAAATATTAGTGGCTCTATTTTCTCAACTCTAGTCTGTTTGCATCTATGGAGGTACTTTTCTGTCCCTGTGCTCGCACCACATTGTCTTAGTTAGTCGAACTGTCTAATAAATCTTCATATCATGTATGGAAAGACCCCCTCCCACACACTCCACAGTTGTCTCAGCTCTTCTGTTCCTTGTTCTTTCACATTAATATTAGAATAGGCTTGTCAAGCTCCACAAAAAATTTCACAGGAATTTTCATTTGTGTTGGATTAAATTTATAGATTAAATTGAGAAGAGCTGACATCTTTATGATAGTGACGTCCAATCCATGAATATTACCCATGGACATTTAAAAATCCCCATTTATTCAGATTTTTTATGTCCTTCAATGATATTTTCGTGATTTCTGTCCATAAAGGTTTTGCATATCTTTTGCTAGATTTATTCCTAAGTTTCTTAAAGCTTATTATAATTATAAATGATTTTTTGCTATTATATTTTTTAATTGACTATTATGTGTATATAGGAATAGTATGAGTATTTTTATGTTGGCCTCTTTCAGCAATCTTGCTGAATTCTCTTATTAGTTCTATTTGTTTTTCTGAGTATTTTCATGGTAAAGAATTCCTGGGAATTCCATTTTTGCTAGTAGCACCTAGATACTCTTACAAGTCTTGTCACAATCATGTCTACCCTGCTGGAAGCATGATTCCTCTTACACAGAAGGGAATGCAGAAAATAAGTGAAACCTCCAAGGGACCAAATGATCTAAACCCAAGTGAAAAAATAATCATACAGGAGAAATGAAGTTGCTCTAAGTGCAAATGTTTGTATAGCAAGAAAATCTTTACAACACTAAACTTTGGGACAGCAGCAAGAAGCAGCTGAACCAATACCCATGCAATAAGCTGGAACCCTGGAAGATGGCAAAAGTAATCAGGTTAGTGCCTTGGCACCCAGAGAAAACAAATACAAATCTTATTTGGAGAAAGACATTCTCAATTAAGGCCTAAAGATTCCCACAGATTAGTACTAACCAAAGTGAACTCACAATCAAAACTCACCAAAGACACAGGGAAACAAACTCATGAGTAAAAGCCAGGAGAAACAACCAACAAGAGAGTAAACTCCCCAACGATATCAGATATTGGAATCATCAGATGCATAAAATAACTGTGTAGGGGAATATGTAAGGCTAATTTTGTTTTGATTTATTGTAAAAATGAGGTCTCGCCAAGTTGCCCAGGCAGGTCTCGAACCCGCGGCCTCAGGCAATCCACTCACCTCGGCCTCCCAAAGCGCTGGGATTACAGGTTGAGCCACCGAACCCCGCCATTTAATGACTTCTTCGTTTTTCTTTTCTATTTGTGTATTGTCTTTTCCTCCTTCTTTCTTGAGAATTTCCTCATCTGACACTCCAATTTATTCCTCAGCCTGTAATTATCCTTTTATGTTGTTTATTTTCACTATTATATTTTCCATATCTAATATTGTATTTCAACTGTTACATTTTTCAAATCTAATGCTGTATTTCTGCTTGGTACTTTTTTGTTTTCTTATTCTGTTTCCTATTGCGTATATCATTCTATGCTTATGAGGCTAATTAGAAATTTTTGGTCCATCTGTTCTAATATTTATGCTTCTGATGGAATAAAAAATACAATATGTTGTTTTTCTTTTGAAATATTCGTGGCTCCTCTGTGCTGATTTTTTTCCTTGGAGCACTGGCTATTTTGACAGGCAATGCAGAGGCCAGACCTCTGAGTTTGTTATTCCCAATGACCTCTGTGGGCATAGGGTGCAGCAGACGAGATTTAGGGTAAAAAGCCCCAGATATCAGAAACCTCAACTCCTCACCCACAAAACAACTTTTTGTGTCAGGGCATCACTATTCATATTCCCACTCCTCTCCCTAGAGATAAGCAGCAGTAGGATGTGAAATTATAATTTATCAGCCTTGGGGGTTGATAGAGGAAGAGAGGAGAAAGAAACTACCCAAGGATAGTTATTCCCTATATATTTTTCTCAGCTCCTCACAAGTGAAGGGCTTCTAATTTTACTCTTGATGACCCCAGACCAGAGGTCTGAGTCACAGTAACTATGCGCAGAACAGGTACCATTTTTCCCAACCTAATGGCAGAGAAGCATCAAGAGAACAACTCCAACAGTTCCCAGGGGTTTCTTAGAGCTTTCTTGTATTTTTCCCAAATAGTTTCTCTGGCATTGTTCTCTAGAAAAGGAGCCAGAAGTTGTGCTAGTTCAGCTCCTTGGTAAGAAACAGAATTGCATTCTCCTCTCATTTCATGAATGCAAAACTTCTCTTTTGCCTTTGTAGATATGTATGATACCTCATTTTTTACAAAGTTTGCTTCTGCTGTCATAGTCTGTTTCTGCCAGCTTGCTCTTTTCATGCTGTTTTGCCTTCTATCTTTCATGTTAGAAACTTTCTTCAGATGTTGAGTCCTTGCCAGTTTATGACCAAGGCAAGAAGTTACAAAGCTGTTTGAAAGCTCTGAGCCCATGAGAGGGGTGGGGGTGGGGAGCCGTCTGGATGAATGGTTTGGCATACTCCAGTGTCAGTACTTTTAGGTCTTTCTTTCTGAAAACCCAATAGGAAAGAAGGCTAGGCAGTTTCAGCATTTGTGAGGCATATATTAACTTAATTCCCTTCTTCTTGGATACAGTCTTCATGCCTAGCTTTTTTAGTCCGATAAAACAATCCCCTCGATTTCTGCCAGAGTGGGAAGGGGCATTGCTCTGCAGTGTATAGTTGGGGGAGGGTGGAGATCTCAGGTCTAAGTGCTTCCTAAACGGCTTTCAACCGGTTATCCCTATTTATCCGCATCGGTCACACCCTGTCCCAGCAGTAGCAGAGGCTGCCAGTTCCTAAGCCCTTTGAGGATGCTGCTGGGTAGATCAGGTGGTGCCCTACTTAACCACTGTCAATTTGGGATATGGCACTCTTGCACCTGCTAAGTCAGCAACTTCTTGTCCATCTGCTTCCCAGTTTCTAAAATGTTATTGCTGGTAACTTATTTCCCTCTTGTCTTTGTGAATTTATGTCTATTTAAAAAAAAAAAACCCTTTACTGTAGTTTTAGTGGCAGATCAGAAGGGAGAAAAATTAGATTCATGTGTTCAATCCATCATCTTTACCTGAAAGTCTAAATTTTTCATATAGAACATCATCACATCTGCAACTAAGAGCAGTGTTTGCTCTTTCTTTCGACTCTTACACCTTTTGTTTTGTTTTGTTTTTGTCATTTTGGGTGCATACACTCTCAGATGTTGTAGAAGGAATGTTTATTTCTGTAGGAATGATGTAAAAAACGTCCAATACCATATTTGCCATAGGTTTTTGCTAGATTCCTTTTATCAGGTTTGTTGTTATTGTTGTTTGAGACGAAATCTTGCTGTGTCACCCAGGCTGGAGTGCAGTGGTGCAATCACAGCTCACTGCAACTTTGAACCCTTGGGCTCAGGTGATCCTCCTGCCTCAGTCTCCCAAGTAGCTCAGACAACAGGTGTGTGCCACCATGCCAGGATCAGAAGTTTCTTTCTACCAGCTGTCCAAAGATGGAAAAGGAAGTTCCTAAATCCTTAAGGAACCGGGCTCCCTCCATTCCTTCTCCTTCCTCTTCAATACAAGACTCACATTTCATGGTCCAAAATGGCTGCTCTAATTTTAGACAGCAAGTCTACACTCCAGGAAGCAAGAAAGAGAAAAAGGAAAGGGAAGGGCATGCCCCTTTCCTTTAAGGACTTACATCAGAAGTTTTACATATTATTTCTATTTACATTTCATTGGCCTGAGCTGATTCATGGAGTCACATCCACCTGAAAGGGAGCCTGGGAAATGTAGTTTTAAAATTTTAGACAGTTATGTGCTTGGCTAATCTGGTGTCTAGTCTTTCCTTTTCTGTAGTGATACTAATACCTCTTTTCATCCTTGATATAACTTATGCCTTTTCTCTTATTTCTCAACCTATTTTTATTTTGCTGATCTCTATTATTTGTTTTATAGTTCATTAATTTCTACTCTTGTCTTTGTTATTTCCTTCCATTTATCTTTCGTTAGTTTTTTCTGGCACTTTGAAGTGAACACAACTTAATTATTGCTAATTTTTCTTGCTTAATACATTTAAGACTATCATAAATAATAAAACTTAAAAATTTATTTAAGACTATATATTTACCATTAAGTACCACTTTAACTGCATTCCACAAGTTTTGATATAGAGTACTGTCATTGTTATTCAATCATAAATACTTGGTACATTCTACTTGATTTCCTCTTCAAACCATAAATTACTTAAAGGTTTTCAAAATGTGAAGATGGTATTTGTTTGTTTGGTTTATCTTTACTACATTTTAAAGCATTTTAAACATTTAATTGCATTTTAGTCAGGGAAAATGGTCTGTAGGATATCTATTTTTGAAACTCATTTAAAATAATTCTTGTGTTTTTTTAAAAGAATGTATAGTGTCTCTTAATTTGGTGCTGGTTTCTAAATATATCTGTTGGAACCTCCTGTTAAATTGTTTATTTGATCTATCAGGTTCTATAGAGAGGTTTGTTAAAATTTCTCAATATGACTATGGTTTTATTAATTCCCCCTTGTAATTCTGTCAGTTTTTGCTTTATGTATATTTGGGCTATGTTGTAAGATGCACACAAGTATTTTCAATCTTTTTGGATTGTTCCTTTTATGAATACGTGATGTTCCTCTTTATCCCCATTAGTAAGACTGTATTAAAATCTACTTTGTCTGATATTAAAATTGCTATACCAACTTCCTTTGGTTAGTATTCTATGATATATTCTTCCATGTCCTTAATTTCAATCTTATTTTATGGTTTTAAGTATGTTACTTATAAGCAGAATACAGTTTGGTTCTTAAAATTTCAATCTCGTTAACTTAACCAACTTGCCTTTAATTTGATTACTGATGTATTTGGACTAATTTCCATCATCTTGTTTTGCTATATATGTTTACATCATTTTTCTTTGCTTCTTTTTTCTCCTCCTTGCCTTCTGTTGCATTGATCAAGTATTCTACATTTCTTTAGCTGATTTGAAAGATAAAGATTGTATTTCTTTTCCTTTAATTATTAACTTTATATACCTATATATATCGCTGCAGTCCCAAATCAGACAGGGTGGGCTCATGTTTACCTGTTCTGAAGAAATCACTCAAAGGACAGGTTGGTAAAGGCATGGGTTTATTATTACTTACAGGAGAGAACTGATGGTGACTGGTCGATACAAAGCTTCTTGACCCCAACAGATGTGGGGAGAGGTTATATACCGCCAGTGTGAGAAAGGGAGCAAGACACAACAATAGCATTAGGTATAAAGAAGCAGAAACAAAGACACTGACTCTCAGTAACTGCCTTGAGTTCACAGATGTACATATCTTCAAGGGCATTTCAACTAGGAGATGGCCTTGGCCAGGGGTCATCCTCCCAGTTGAGAAACAGTCATCAGCAGTGGAAGGGAGGAGGGGCATAGGTCCTGCATTTATATATACGTATATTTATTTATTTATAATATATATATTTATTTATAAATGCAGGACCTATGCATATATGTTTATTTATTCAGAGTCTCACACTCTGAGGTTAGGGTGCAATGACTCAATCACAGCTCACAACAGCCTCAACCTCTTGGGTTCAGGCGATCCTTCTGCTTCAGCCTCCTGAGTAGCTGGGACTATAGACACTTACCACCGTGCCTGGCTAATTTTTTAAATTTTTCATAAAGACATGGTCTCCACTATGTTGCCCAGGCTGGTCTTGAACTCCTGGGCTCCAACAATCCTCCTGCCTCAGCCTCCTAAACTGCTGGAATGACAGGCATGAGTCACCATACCCCACCATATCTTTATATCTTTAATAGGCTTGTTTAACTATAAAGTATTCTTACCTTGTCAAAAGCTTAGTCTTTCTTTCCTTCCTTCCTTCCTTCCTTCCTTCC
Source organism: Carlito syrichta (assembly GCF_000164805.1). Taxonomy (NCBI): domain Eukaryota; kingdom Metazoa; phylum Chordata; class Mammalia; order Primates; family Tarsiidae; genus Carlito; species Carlito syrichta. The sequence continues at coordinate 110,052 of NW_007016716.1, forward strand.
TTCCTTCCTTCCTTCCTTCCTTCCTTCCTTCCTTCCTTCCTTCTTTCGTTGGAGTCTCACTCTGTCGCCCAGACTAGAGTGCAGTGGCACGCTCTCGGCCACCGCAGCCTTGACCTGCTGGGCTCCAGCGATCCTTCCGTCTCAGCCTTCCAAGTAGCTGGAACTACAGGCGCGCACTACCACACCTAGCTAATTTTTGCTTTATTGTAGAGATGAGGTCTCGCCAAGTTGCCCGGGGGGATCTCGAACCCGTGGGGTCAGGCCATTCACTCACCTCGGCCTCCCAAAATGTGGGATTACAGGCTGAGCCACCAAGCCCGGTAAAGCTTAGTATTTCTATTCTGCAAGCCCATTAGTTTATTTTAATCACCAACCGAACACCACTCTTCCTTGTATTTTTATTGTCTTTTTAGAATTTTCATTTCACCTTTTTTAAGTCACAAAAGCTTTCTTTTTAAAGGAGGAAATTAATTAAATTTATGAACATTTTATCAATGTCTGTGCTCACCACTGCTGACTGCAGCCCACACCTTCCTTCTGGGTTCATTTCTCTTCTTGCTGAATTACTTTTCCTTGTAGTGAACATCTGTGGGAGGTAAGTTCTCTTTGTCTTTGTATTTCTGAAAATGTCTTTATTTCGTCTTTGTTCCTAGGTGATAATTTAGCCCCATATTAACTCAGGGCTTTAAAGATATTACTCCATTGTAAGAAGTAGGCCAACAGTCTAAGAACCATGCAGTTAGGTGGGTTTTATCTTTTCCCTGTGATAGCATTTCCTATTGTCTAGCTATTCTTCATGCTCTGCAGTTTCAGTACAATGTATCTGGATGTAGACTTATTTTTATTTACCTTGCTTGGAACCCGGAGCGCTCTCATAATCAAAGAATGCACGTCCACTTCAGTCCAGAACATTCTCAGTCTTACTGCTCCAAACATGACTTCTCCGTTCTTTTCTTCTGAGATTCCTATTTTCATAGTTGGAGCCTTTCAACCAATCATGCGTGTGTCTTAATTAGTCCTTCTTGTAACCTCCCCATCAGTCTGTGCTGCATTCTAGGCTGATGCGTTTTGACTGTCTTCAAATTCACTGTTACACTCTTTGATTCCATTTTGGAATTTACCCTATGACATTTTTCAACAGCTAATTTTCTTTTTTTTCATCTCAAGATAGTTACTTCTTGGTTCATTTCTGCCTAGCTGAATGTCTTGTTCTTTATTTAATAGAAGTTATTCCTTCAGTCATTTATTTGAGCTCCCTAAACATATTTATTTAAAATGATTGTCATACTGTTCTATAAAGTTAATGTCCTCTGCAGTGACTTCATCTTCTGATTGTAGATTTTGCTGTCTTTCTCGGCATTAGAATTCCTTATGTGCTTTATAATACTCAGTGGGAGGTTTCAATGGTTTGAGGTTTGTTCTCTTTCTATGTCCACCTCTCTTTGACGTCTTTTGTTGTTATGGTGTCTACCTGACTCCCCTGGACCCCTATTCTAGAACTAAAATTTTAAATACATCATTGCCTCCACCTTTGTGGGACTTAAGTGTTACTGGGGAAGAATAAACAATAACCAAGTCAATCTATATGGCAGGAGGTAAGACATGCAATAGAAAACAAAGCAGGCCGGGCACGGTGGCTCACACTTGTAATCCCAGCACTTTGGGAGGCTGGGGTGGGAGGACTGCTTGAGCACAGGAGTTCAAGACCAGTTTGGGCAACATACCAAGACCTAGTCTCTACAGTAAAATTAAAATATTTAGCCAGGCATGGTGGTGCATACCTGTAGTCCCAGCTACTATGGAGGCTGAAGTAAAAGGATGCCTGAGCCCAGGAGGTTGAGGTAAGCTACGACTGTGCTACTGCACTTCAACCTACCAGCCTGGACAGAAAAAGGAAAGAAGGAAGAAAGGGAGGGAGGGAGGAAGGAAGGAAGAGAAAGAGAGAGAGAAAGAAAATATAAAGCAGAGTAGCACAGTAAAGACACAAGGACTGCAGGGGTGGGGGTTCATCTGAGCAGAGACTGGAAGGAAGCAGCTGGGCCATGCGGCTTTCTGGGAGAAGGGCATATCCGGCAGAGAGAACTCCTGCAGCCACAGCATCAGCACGTGCCAGGGACGTGCAAATGACCAATAGTCCTTTGCTGAATGGTTGCAGGAACACAGAGCTTGGGTTCTGCGCATGTCTCTTCACAGAGTTTATGACCCAGAGCACGTGTAATTTCACAAGGCCACAAAGACCCCTCTCAGGGCTGGTGCCCACCTCCTATCCAAGCCGGGGTCTGGCAGCAGCCATCGTCGCCCGTTGAGAGGTCACTGCCCCAGCTGAGCCTCCAGCAAGGCTCACCTCACAGTCATCTGGAAGAAGGCAGCCCATTGGAGAAGCCAGGCAAGGCCAGCTCTGACGTGGCTCTGGGGAGCCCCGTGTCCCCGGCTGACCTCCCAGGCTCAGCTGCCTCCTTTCCCTTGAGAACTTGGAGGTGCAGACAGGGCTTTTCCTTTCCAGCTGCCTCACCAGCGTATGTCCTTGGTTTCCAGGTCAAGGGGTCCCATGGGAGGGTCCAGGGACTCTGGAGAGCTACTGGACAGATGCAGCAAAGGCCGAGTCTCAAGGTGTCTGTGTACGAGCTTCTCGGGAACACTCTGGGTGAACCCGGGACCGCAGCCCAACTGCTGATGTGCCCAGACTTTTGCACCTGTGACAGGATGTGGGCTGGAGTGAGGCTGCGAGGGCACCAGAAAGTGGGTCCGTTTCGAGGGGCTGTCCATCTCCACTGCACCTGGGGTCTCCCCACTCCCCACTCTGTTACCAACCCTCTGGCAATGCCGATGTCCAGATTTCTGCCAGGAACCATAAGCACCCTGGGGTGTGCTGGAAGAGAAACCAGGTCCTCCACGGGACCCACCCTTCCAGTGGAGCAAGGAGGTCAGCAGTGGGCCTGGAGGCGAGGGGCAGCTCTCCTGGGTGTGGGTCACCTGTGGACACCATCCGCACACAGAGCCCAGTAGTTGCTGGCAAGGCCTGGAGCCAGAAGACTTGTGGCGATGGGGGAGCTGCTGGACAAGGCTGGGCAGCTGACTGCGGGGAGCAGGACTGAGAGGGGCCAGTGAGCCTGCGAGGGAGGGAGTGGACAGGAGCTGGGGAGATTCTCCCAGAGGACACCCTGTCAGCCTGGTCCAGGTGGGCACACCGTCCCCGGTAAGCAGGTACCGAGTCCAGCGCTGGGTGCAGGGCTTGCCAGGCTGATAAAACAGTCAGCTGCCCTCGAAGGGCTTGCCATCCGCTAGCGACGGAGCGGTGACCTGCTTTACGGTGGGCAAGCGCCATAGCCACCCAGCCCTGTCTGTCAAGAGCCAGCTGTGTGGCGGGTCCCCGTTCTACGGTCTTCACAGAGCGTCCCATGTAGCCTTACCACTATCCTTGTGGCAGATGCCTTAATGAATCCGTGTGCCTGGGAAGAAAAAGACCCCTGGAGAGGCAAATGACTTGCCCCAAATCTCCCAAGCAAGTCGAATTTGAACTTGGGTCTGTGACTGATAGATCGCAGAGGAGGACCCTCACCCAGCCCGGCGGAAGGGGGAGCTGGCTGAGGACTCCTCCCGGAGAAGCAGCAGGAAAAGGCCAGCGTCTGAGCCAGGAGGGAAGGGGGTCCCTGACCCGGAGCCTTCCTCCGGCCCCGAGGTGCGTTCCTGACCCGAACAGGCCGGGGACACTGGCCCCGGGTAGGGCATTCCCTGGGGCCTGGGGCCGTCCCAGCTGCGCCTTGGCGCAGAGTCGGAATCCAGGGTCCGCGGGCCGGCTGCTCCC
>NW_007016716.1:114154-137398 GCF_000164805.1 Carlito syrichta
CGCGCGGGCTCGCCCTCCTTCTGGGCCTTTGAACTTCGGGACTGTCAGGGAGGGACCGCGGCGCGCTGGACCTGGGGAGCTCGCCGAGGTCGCGGCGTAACTGGGCACGGCGCGTGCGTTCGGCCGACCGAGACTCGTCGAGCGCCTGCGCTGCTTCCGAAGCAAAGCGCCCACCAAGGCTGTGGGTTGCTGGGAACGCGCGGGGAGGGAACCCGGGCGCCTCTGGGGTCCGCCCCGCAGCGCCCCGCAGCGCCCCGCAGCGCCCCGCGGGCTCCCGCGCCCCCGACGCTGAGCTCGCGCGCCCCCTGGTGGGCGCTTCGGGCACTGCGCGGCGCCGCGCCAGCCCCCAGGACCCGAGGCTCCCTCCAAATCGAGGGGAGCCCCGCCCCGCCCTCAGGCTCGCCCTCGGCCCCCCCGGACTCGTTCCCACGCTGCAGAAGCCTCGGGCCTTGGCCCTGCTTCATGCGCGGGGCCCCAGCTCACCCTCCCCCGCGCTCCCGGCAACTCCGACAGGGCTCCGGGCAGTGCAGGCAGGAGGTGGAAACAGGGGCCCACCCAGACACCCCATTCCAGAGGAACCGCTCACAGCCTGCCCCTGGCTTGAGGCGGCTCCGGGAGCAGCTTGTGTTGCCGCTGAAGACGGGGGCTTTTCCAAATGGGACCCCTAAGTGAGGCTCCGGCTTTCAGGGTGCCATTCATTTCCTCCCCTCTCCCCCGCTCCTGCGAAGAGGGAAGGAGCGCGCGGATGGACGACCTGGCGCGATTTCCCCGGAGAGGAGGCAGGCGCTGGCCCTTTAAGACTCGCCCTGGGGACACTCATGACGAGGGTGGCTGTCCGTCATATGAGGACGATTGAGATAAACCAATCCTCCCCTCCACTTCAAAGACAGCACCGATAATTTGAAGAAGAAAAGAAAAATGTTTCTGTATACAAAGAAAGAAAAAAAAAAAAACCCCACTGATATCCTGAGAAAGACTCAAGGATATTTTAGAGTCATAAAAACAAGAACAGAACGCTTTTATGAAGGGAACAAAGTAAGAATTCAGTAAGTTAAAAATATGCCTGCCAAAATACCAAACGTCAAACTCCACTAGCCAGTCCATCCTTTCTCCAACCTCTTGACCCCTGACCTCTTCCCCAGTAATCTCCACCCGCCTGAGGCAGCCACCCCACGGTGGTATCATAGACATTGTCCTCACCAACCCCACACCTCTTGAAAATGTCCGTTTCGGCATCCCACCCACCTCTTACTGCTCCCATGTTTTCAGAAAGTTCCCTCTAATGTTCCGATTATGTGACGTAATCGGGTAATGTGACTATAATCCCCCTCATCTTTAAAATCATCCCCTTGCATACATCCTCACTTCCTGTGTCCCCCTCCCTTATTTTCTTTTCCTGACCAAACCCCAGCTTCTGTTAAATCCAGGATTCTGTGTCTCTCGCATCCCCACCCGAGCCACCCACCGAAGGAGTCGGCTGCTGGCACTTGGAATTCGGGACCAGCCCTCCAAAGGGGCCTCCCTTACTCCGGCAGCATGCCTGCATTACCCTGTTCAATGCGCTCTCCGCTCCCTCTGTGAACACTTCGCAGCTCCTCTCCTCAATCTCCAGCACTCCTTCACGGACAGATGCCCTGGCTTCCATCTTTCTTTATACGATACAAACGAGACCTGGAATGCCCTTGCTTCTAATTTCACTGGGGGTTTCTGTGCAGAGACAGGGCAGCATCCCACGCCCTCTTATTAGCCTGAAGACCGCCATCCGTAATTATCCCCTCTATCTCATTGTACATGCATTTTTTTCCTATGTACTGGAGTCTTCCTATTAGCATACAAGTAGGTGACAACAAGAGTCATCTTACAAGGAAAAAAGAAAACTCCCTTGACCCCATAGCCTACCTGCAGGAATGATCCCAATTCTCTGATGTCTTCTACAGCAAAGCTCCTCAAAAGTCCTGCCCACAGTGGCTGTCTCCACTTACTCTTTCCGCACTTACTTGTATTTAATTTATTTATATTACTGTATTAATTATTTATTTTCGAGACGGGGGACTCGACTCACTCTTTCTCCCATACGCTCGAGTGCAGTGGTGTGATATCCTGGGCTCAATCTACCTTCCCGCCTCAGCCTCCCTGAGTAGCTGGCACTACAGGCAGTCACCAGCTCGCCGGACTAATTTAAAAATTTTGTTTGTAGAGATGAGGGCTCACCGCATTGCTCAGTTTGGTCTCAAACTCCTGGGCTCAAGCATCCTCCTGCCTGGGCCTCCAAAATGCTGGGAGCCACCACACCTGGCCCTGCGTTTACTTTTATTATAAAAATTTAAATATTCACCAAAGCAAGAGAATGCTATAATAAGCCCCATATACCTGTTGTAGGTTAAATTGTGTCTCCCCAAATTCATGTTGAAGTCCTACCCCCTAGTCCCTCAGAATGTGACTTTATTCAGAGATAGGGTCTTTAAAGAGGCAATCAAGGTATAATGAGGTCATATAATGGACCTTAATTCAACATCACTAGTGTCCTTATAAGAAGAGATTAGAACCAGGTATAATCACTCACACCTGTAATCTCAGTAGTTTGGGAGTCGGAGGCTAGAGGATTGCCTAAGCCCAGGGGTTCGAGATCAGCCTGGGTAACTTAGCGAGACCCTGTTGCTATAATAAATCAAAAGATTAGCCAGGCGTGGTGGTGCATGCCTGTAGTTCCAGCTACTTGGAAGGCTGAGGCAGAAGGATCTCCTGAGCCCAGCAGGTCGAGGCTGCACTGGCTGTGAGGGTGGCAGTGTACTCCAGCTTAAACATCAGAGTGAGACTTCTACTCAAAAAAAAAAAGAAAAAGCAAGCAGCCAGGCTCGGTGGCTCAAGTGGCTCAGCCTGTAATCCCAGCACTTTTGGAAGGCCAAGGTGAGTGGATTGCCTGAGCCCGTGGGTTCGAGACCAGACTGGGCAACTTGGCGAGACCTTGTCTCTACAATAAACAAATTTTAAAATAGCCGATAGCGCACATCTGTAGTTCTTGGGTGATAGAGCATTGTATTGGAGCAACGCTGGGGTGGCCGTGAGTATGCCACTGCACTCCGGCCTGAGTGACAGAGTGAGACTCCAACTCAAAAAAAATAAAAGGAGATTAGGATCACAAACAGCACAGACTGAGAGATGGTCATGTGAGGACACAGCCGGGAGGGGGTCTAACCAGGAGGGCGTCTCTAGGCAGAGAGGCCTCAGGAGAAACCAAACCTGCCAACGCCTTGATCTTGGACTTTGTCTCCTTGCTGTGAGAAAATAGCTTTGATGCCTTATTATCAGCCCAAGTTGATGATATGACACCTATCACCCATATTTGACAGTTATCAAAGGTCCTTGTCTACTTGATTGTCTCTCCTCTTTTCTCTAAAGTATTTTAAAGCCAATCCCAGACGTCATGTCATTTCATGCCCACATTCTTCATATATATGCATCTGAAAAAACCAGACATTTTCTTACCTCATCACAATGGCTTCTTCCCACTTAGACTATTAGCAACTTGGTAATTTCTAATACACAGTCCGCATTCTGATTTCCCTGATTGCCTTTAAAATGTCTTTCCAGTCTGGCGTGGTGGCTCACACCAATAATCCCAGCATCTTGGGAAGCCAAAGCAAGAGGATTGCCTGAACCGAGGGGTTCAAAACCAGTCTGGGCAACTTGGTGAGACCTTGTCTCTATAATAAATAAATAAATTAGCCGGGCATGGTGGTACGTGCCTGTGGTTCCAGGTACTTGGAAGGATCGCCTGAACCCAGGAGGTCAAGGCTACAGTGAGCTGTGAGTGTGCAGCCTGGGTGGACAGAGTGTGACTCCAACTCAAAAAAAAAAATCTTTCCAGAGCTGGTCTGTTAGAATCAGGAATCCACACTGGTTTGTCGTGTCTCAAATCCCATCAGTTGTGATGAGCTTCCCCCAATCCTGCCTTTTTTATTTCTCATCTCTCTGACATTGGAAGAAACCCAGACTGTTGTCTTACACAGCAGCCTATTTTCTGGAATTGTCTCTTGGCTCCCTCAACCGTCTTTCTTGTGTATTTGTTTGTTGTTTCATTCGTTTTATTTTAAAATATTTTAAACTTAAAGAAAATCTGTAGTTCCAGCTACTCGGGAGGCTGAGGCGGAAGGATCGCCGGAGCCCAGCAGGTCGAGGCTGCGGTGGCCAGGAGCGGCCACTGCACTCCAGTCTGGGCTACAGAGTGAGACTCCAACTCAAAAAAAAAAAAACTTAAAGAAAATGTTCAAGAACGTTCTCTTCCTTGAACTATTTCAGTCTTGGTGACCGATACGATGCTCTATCACCCAAGAATACTTCCGCGTACATTTGCTACAAATAAGGGCACCCTTCTACACACACTCACAAAATGAAGACATTAACATAGATACATCACTACCACCTAATTGGCACCTCTACTTGGATTTCACCAAGTTTCATTCAGTAATGTCTTTTCTACCACCAAGACCCAACCCAAGATCATAACGTTTTGCTTACTTTTTCACATCACATCTCCTTCAGTCTAGACGAGTCCCTGTGTTTTCCTTAAATTTCATGGTCTGGAGACTTTTGAAGATTACAGGCCAGTGGTTTTGTAGAGAGTCCCTCAGTCCAGGTTCTGCATGTCTGGCAGGTGCATCATGGGAGTGAGGCTGCGTTCTCTTCATGGAGCCCTGGCAGGTCGGACATGATTTCAATTTGTCCCATACTGATGATGTTGACCTTGATTAGTTGAATGAGACAATGGCTGCCAGGTTTCTCCCCTGAAAGCTACTCTTTTCCTGTTGGTAATCAATAGGTATTTTGAAGCTCTGTAATATCCTGTTACGCTTCAGACTTCCACTCACTAGTTTTAGCACCCATTGATGTTTCTTGGCTGAATAAATTATTACTATGAGGGCTGCCAAAGTTTCTAATTCCATCTTTCTCCCTATATTTATTAGTTGGCATTTTATTATAAGAAAAAGCTTTGTCACTCTTTTCTTTCTGTTTCTTTCTCTCTCTCTCACCTTCTTTCTATCAGTATAGTCACATGGATTCCTGCTTTATTTGCTGGGCTACAATCTGTTATTGCTATTTAATTCGATGTTCAAATATTTCCAGATTTGACCAGTGAGATCCCAATCTGGCTGACTTTCTGTTTCCCTAGGGACTTCCTTACTTCTTGGTACAAAATATCCCAGGCTTATCTTGTAATTTTTCAGCCGTTTCTCCAGGGAACTCTGGGTCTTTTGAAGGGACAGTGGTATTTGGGGACCAAGAGCTGAGTGTTCCAGCCCCTCTCAGGGGACAGAGTGAGAAAGCCTTTCTCTTTCTCCACAAATGTTCATATCTATCTATCTATCTATCTATCTATCTATCTATCTATCTATCTATCTATGAGGTATTATCTGAATATGGACGATTTTCCCCATACCTGGCTTCTTTCTCCCTCCTCCCCACCCCTCAGGGAATGGCCTCTGGCTGAGGCCAGTCTCTGAAGGGTATGCATATTCCCAGTAATGAGTCATAGGATGCAGGTGACTACACAAAGCTCAAAACAGTGTAGTCCGCATGCTTAATCAATGTAATTGTACACACCGGAGAGGAATTTGAATGATTAACTTGATTGCCTTGATTATAAAACTGCTTGCTGTACTGCCCTGAGGTGCGGATTCTTTACCGACTGGCTGCCATTCGTGCCTCTTGTAAGTTTTAATAAGCCAATATCTTTCCTGGACTTTCAGGTGACGTCTTTGGAATTAGGTAAGCATTATGTGTAAGCTCTCTCAGATTTGGGGTGATCGTGTTACACCACCTATCATCTATCTATGTGTGTATGTGTGTGTGTAACCATTAGTTTATTAGACTGATGGATCCAATTCCAGTGCAACATCATAGGATCATAGGATTCTTTCTAGTTTTCTCCTTTTTCTATTTATCTCTTTTCCTCACAAGTGAGAAGCACAAACCCTATTATCCTCACTGCATTTGCTTATTTGACCAATCTCCACGTGTGACTGCTCTCCTGTTGATGCCACCGTCTCTCTCACATGCGCACACACACACGCACACGTCACCCATTCAGGCTTCAATACCCGGAACCAGGCTATCCCCTCCCCAACTCCCAGCCATAGACACCCACCTAGCCCAGCCCCACCCAACAGCTTTTGGACTGAATAATTCAGGAAGGAGGAAAAGGCAGGGGGAAGATCCATCTTTTTCTTGAATCCCCTCTAATCTGGAAACAAGGCAAGTTCACCAACGACCTTCCCGCAGTTCAGTTTCCCAGTCCCGGCCTCCCTGGACACAGCGGCGGTCAGTGCAGCTGTTCCCCTCCTGCTTCTCCTACGTCCTGGCTATTCCTTCCCAGTCTTGTGTGCGGGATCCTCATCTTCATGGCCTCTAGAAGCTAGATGGCTCCAGGGCTCACACTCAGACCCCGTCTCCTCTCTCTCCTCCCTTACTTTCTAGGTGGTATCTCCCAGTCCCATGCTTTTAAATACCCTATGTGGATGGCTTCTACATTTATATCTCCAGCCCCAACCTCTCCCCTAACTTCAGTCTCAAATATCCAGTTGCCTTCTCGAATCGCATCTCCCAGGAAGCTCAAAGTTTCATATCCAAAACCAAACTCTTCCTCTCAAAGCTGCTTCCTCTCCAGAGTGGCCCATTGAAGAAAATGGCATCCTCACCCATCTAGTGTCTCTTTGCTTGATTTCTCTGTCCCTCTAATCTTATATCTAATCCAACAGCAGGTTCAGTCCTACCTTCAAAATGCCTCCTCACTTCTCAAAATGCTCATTGCCACCCTCCAGTCCGTGCTACTTCCTTCTCCTAGGATCTCCTCAAGGGCCTCCACACTTCCTCTCTTGCCTCCAAATGCCCCTTTCTCCACACAGCACCCAGAATGCTCCCATTAACTTCCAGTTCCCATAACAGAAATGACAAAAACATTTTAGAATTTAGACTAAAGGGTAAAGCACACCCAGGAGAACAGACACCATATAAACTAGAAAATAAAACAAATAAGGAAAATGATTTTCTTAATTAGAGAGAAATGACAGATGTATAAGACAGGTAAACATTGCATGATTGTAATCCCCAAAGGAGAAAACCAAAACAATGAAACCAAAAAAGATATTAAAAATGCAACTGCAGAAAAAGAATTCCTGAACTAAGAGATGACTTTAGGTATTGAAAGGACAAGCTGACTCAACACTTATCTTGGAAATATATTCTAGTATGTTCCCAAACACCAGAAGGAGCTTCATGACCACAGGCAGTGAATTCTGGGAGGGAAGACCCAGGGACGACTGACTGGACACACTTTGAAGCTGCCAGAATCTGAGTGAGCAGGTCATTGGTCAGGCAGTAACAACTTGGGTGTTGGTCTCAGGTGAAACAGCATATGTGAAAGCTAAGGTTGTGAAAAATAGGGTCATGCCTCAGCCCTGTTGGTCGGAGCAATGGAGGCAACTGCATCTGGAAGACCTAGAAAACCCCACCTGGCTATGCATGACTCCCCCAAACAGCACCCCTTTCTCTCTCTCTCTCTCTCTCTCTCTCTCTCTCTCTCTCTCTCTCTCTCTCTCTCTCTCTCTCTCACACACACACACACACACACACACACACACACACACACACACAAAATAATTGCTCACTACCCCTTCCTCAGGGCAGGAGGTTCATACAGATACAGAAAGTTCCACCTAATGTTTGAGGAAACTCATTGACTAAAACAACAAAGGGAAGAGTTATCCTTGGAGAAACAGTTAGCAGAGCGGGCAGGAGAGGATTTTAAAATAAATATTAAAACTATCTTCAGAAGCATGAAAGTTTACAGCATCTATGAAACAAGAACAGTTTGTTTTGAAAACATTTAGTAAGAGATTATAGGAATTAAAATATGCTTCTTGAAGATAAATTCAGTAAATGAAAGTAACAGAATGAATGTAGTTGAAGAGGATATTAGTGGACTGAAAGATAGTGGTGAAGAATTTTCCCAGAATGCAACCAAAACATATAAAGTTATATAAATTATGAAAGGAAAGATATAAGACATGGAGAACAAATCTAGAATTAACATCCATTTACTAGGTATATAGAGAAGAAAAAAGAGATGAGAGAAGAGGTTATATTTAATGAAGCATACAGTAGAAAAATAGATACAAAAATTTCCAAAACTCAGTCTAGGCAACAGAGTGAGATCCTATTAAAAACAAATAAAGACATTATCTCAGATTGAAAGGGCCCATTTTATACCCTGACACATCTTTGTATAATTTAAGAACAAGAATAAAAAGTGTCTAAAAAAAAAACTCTATCAGAAAACAAATTATATAACAGATTGAGCATCCCTAATCCAAAAATCTGAAACTTTCTGAGCACTAATATGATGCCACAAGTGGAAGATTCCACATCTGACCTCATGTGACAGGTTGCAGTCAAAATGCAGCCAAAACTTTCTTCTATGCACAAAATTATTTAAAAGTTTGTATAAAATTACTTTCAGGCTATGTGTATAAGATGTACATGAAACGTATGTGAATTTCATGAATTTCACCCCCAAGATATCTCATTATGTATAAACAAATCTTCCAAAACCCAAAATTACCTGAAATCCCAAACACTTCTGATCCCAAGCATTTTGGATAAGAAATACTTAACCTGTACCTACAAAAACATATGGTCAGAGTAATACAATTCGATCTATTCAAAAGGAACCCAGAATTAGCAATGTTACTATTAACTAAAACAGATTTCAAGGTGGCAAGAATCACCATCACCAAATAACTAAAGTTAAGAAAAAAGTAAAGCCGGGCTCGGTGGCTCAGCCTGTAATCCCGTGCCTTTGGGAGGCTGAGGTGAGTGGATTGCCTGAGCCCGCGGGTTCGAGACCCGCCTGGGCAACTTGGCAAGACCTCATCTCTACAATAAATCAAAAATGAGCCGGACGTGGTAGCGCGCGCTTGTAGTTCCAGCTACTACTTGGAAGGCTGATCCCAGCAGGCGAGGCTGCGGTGGCCGGGAGTGGCCACTGCACTCCAGTCTGGGTGACAGAGTGAGACTCCAACTCAAAAAAAAGAAAAAAGTAAAAATGAAAGTTGTTATAAATGATGTATAACTGAACAAAAATGAGAGCACTACATAACCTATGGTAGGTAGCCAAAGTTGCACTCAGAGGAGAAGTTATAGTCTTAATACATTAGTTAGAAAATAAGAACAACTAAAAATAAATGAACATTGCTTTCAAATTAGGAAGCTAGAAAAAGAACAACAAAATTCACTGTTGGTGGGCTGAGCTGGTGCCACAGGTATGCAAAGAATTGCACAGAAATTAGATTCAAAAAGAAAGTTTATTTAGAAAGTAGATCAGAGAAAAAGGGTAGATCCACCTCTCAAGACTGGAGAGGGGGCCAGACACTTAAGGAATGCTTGATGGTGAATGCTTGAGGCTGAAAGCCTTCAAAGCTTTCCTTGTAGTGGGGGCGAGTAAGCAAGCAGTCACAGGAGCAGACACCATGGTGATGGGGTCTGCTGACAACCAGATGGATGGATGGGTGGGTCAGTCAGAAGCACATAGGCAAAGGTGGGTCAGCCGGAATGGGTGGGTCAGTCACAGGGGGCAGGGGTGATTAATCACATAGATGAGAATGGCTGGGCTGTAGCTGAAAGACAAATTCTTGGGAGATGTTACCAGGGTTTGGGAAAGGATTGTTGGAATGCATGAGCTCAAGGAGACCAGAGAAACCCCATTTTGGCTCTGTCCTTTCATTAACACAAAGAAAGCAGAAAGAATTAATGATGATAAAAGCAAAATCTAAGGAAGAAAAAAAATAGAAGAGTTGTCAAACAAAAAATGTTAAAAACATTATCAATATAGACAAACTTTGGTAAGTATAATAAACAAAAAAGTGAAAAGGCTAAACAAACATTAGGAATAAAAAATGGGTATAAGCACAAATAGAAGCGATTTGTAAAATATAAAGAACACACATCTTTATACTAATATATGTGTGAGCCCACACAAAAATAAATTTTAAAACAGGCTCAAAAAGAAGCAAAATCCTTGAATAGGCTAATAAACATAGAGAAACCCAAGGTGGTGGTCAGCGACCAAATTCAAAAAGTACCTGCAATGGACCGGATGTTTTTGTCTTCCTCAAATTTAAATGTTGAAATCCTAGGCACCAAGGTGAAGTTTTTAGGAAGTGGGACCTTTCAGAGGAGATGAGGTCATAAGTAGAGCCCTCAGAACGAGATTAGAAATCTTGGAAAGTTGCCACTACTACCACGTGCGGAACAGCAAGATGGCACTGTCTATGAGGAAGCATACCCTCGCCAGGCACCGAGTCTGCTGGTGCCTGGATCTTGGACTTTCTAGCATCCAGAACTACGAGAAATACATTTCTGCTGTTTATGAGCCACCAGTTTATGGTATTTTGCAACAGCTGTTCAATGAAGACAGTGCCAGACCCAGACAGTATTTTCAGTGAGTTCTACCTAACTTTCAGATTATTCTATTTTGTATAACCTTTTTAGTTTATGCAAAAAAAAAAAAAAGTTTTCTGAGGAGAGAAGCACCCTGACTTTAAAACCACAGGCCAGTCCCGTTTATAAATACAAATACAGAAAAAGAATCAGTCAATGACCAAGGACTGGGTGTGGTGGTTTACACCTGCAATCCCAACACTTTGAGAGGCTGAGGCAGAGGATTGCTTGAGCCCAGGAGTTGGAGGCTGCAGTGGGCTATGATCGCACTCCAGCCTGGGCAACAGAGTGAGATCCTATTAGAAACAAACAAACAAACAAACAAAAGAACCACTGACCAGGTAGGATTGTCCCAGAAGAATATGCAAGAAAAAAGTTGACTAAATGGAAGCTACCTTGCTCACAGGAGAGAGAGCTCCATTATCGACCTTATACATTTTTTATTAGGTTTGCTTTAGAATTTACATTGCTATTAATAAGCTATTAATACATTGCTATTAATAAGATTATTAATTATTAAACTATTAATAAATTGCTAGTAATAAGATTATTGCCCACCATACGGGGTCCAAGAGGGTAATAACCAAATACAAGCAAAAGTAGAGAAAAAGGAAGAAGCTCAGTGTCTTGCCCATGCCATGAGGTCTCTGCATGAGCTTTGGTCTGCATTCCTGTGGATTTACTTGTTATGCAAAACCAAAATTCCTGCTATTTTGAGAGTCTGTTTGTCTCTGTGACTCAAAGCTGACACACATTCCTACTAAACTTTTAATAAGATTTTTCACAAAATTGACCAACTACCTCTGAAATTCTTAGGAACGAGTAACACATCCATATTCCAGAAAGTGAAGGAGGGAACTGAGGAAGAGGAAGGGGCAGTGCCTGGAGCGGGAAGTAGAACTTTCCCAGAAATGCGCGTGTTGACTTCCTCCTCTTCTAGGTCAGAGGGAGGTCATGTGGGGACCCCCAGCTTCCAAAGAGACTAGGAAATGTATTTTCTTCTGGGTCGCTATTGCCACAAAAGTGTCTTTGTAGACAAGACACAAAGTCTACAAAGCAAATCATAAAGGAGATTTTCACATAAAGGAGATTTTACAAATCAAAATGTGAAGTTTGTATAGGGCACGAAATCCCATGAATGCATTTAAAAGGCAATCTACTGCTGGCAAATGTTTTAAGTATGCAGAAAAGAAATTAAAATTCATCATTTGTAGAGCATCTCCAAATCAATAGGAAAAAAGAAAAATGACCCAAGAGAACAGAAATGAGTAACAGATATAAATGCGGTAATTCACAAAAGAGAAAATATAAACGGCCGATAAACATAGGAAAAGACGTTCCACCCCAGGAGTAATCAAGGCGATGCAAATCAAAACTCCACGGAAATACCGTTTTAAATCACTAGCCTGGCAAAAATTAATTTTTAAAATAATCTCAAATGCTGGAGAGGGGTGTGGAAATGGGCATACCCTCATGACTGTGGGGAGGAGGGCACCGATTGGCCCAGCCACCATATAATTGTGGGGATGGGGGGAAGGGCATTGATTGGCCAGTCACCATATCACTGCTGGGAGAAGGGCTTTGACTGGCCAGCCACCATAGCACTGCAGGGGGGAAGGGTGTCGATGGGCCAGCCACCTTACAGCTGTGGGGAAGCGGGGTGGAAAGGGTGTTGATTGGCCCAACCACCATATAACTGCTAGGGGAAGGACGTTGATTGGCCCAACCACTTTGAATGTGATTTGATAGCATCTATTCAAAGCAGAAAATGTGCTTCTCCTATAACCCGGTGATTATGCTTCTGTGTGTCAACACCAAAGAAACACTCACACGAGCAAAGGGAAACGTGCCCAGGAATGATCATTGAAGTATTTTTGAAATAGCAAAATAGTGGAATGGATAAATAAAATGTGGTATATTTTTAGTACGGAAGAGTTTGCGACAGCCAAAAAGAAATGAGCCAGGTTTAAATCTATCGAGGTATACAGAAGCAAAAAATAAAAATAAAAATCACTGAGTGGAAAAAAAAAAAAACAGCTGTAGAATATGCATGATACCATTTGTATTATTTCAAACACACAGACCCCAAACAATACTATTTTCTGAAGGGAGAGCTGGAAGGAGCTGGTAAATTATATAGTGGATTTTAATTTCCTTTTTTAATCTGAAGACTCCACACCAAAATCATCATAGTGACCTACCTCTGGAGATAGTGGAGAGGCAAGACTGTTGGGTCAATGGACACTTCAGATTTATTGCTGATATTTCGTTTCAAAATTTTTTATTTATCTTTTTAAGAGACAGGGTCTCACTCTGTTGCCCAGAGTGCAGTGGCACAATCATAGCTCACTGCAGACTCAACTCCTGAGTTCAAGTGATCCTTCCGCTTCAACCTCCTGAGTAGTTGGGGCTACAGGCACACCCCACTGCGCCTGGCTGATTTTTATATTTTTTGTAGAGGCGAGGTCTAGCTCCGTGCCCAGGCCAGTCTCGAACTCCTGGCAAGTGATCCTCTTGCTTTAGCCTCCCAAGTAGCTGGGATTACAGATGTGAGCCACCACATCTGGCCTTTGAAATTTTAAAAACTGAACAGATTTATGTATTGTATATTGATTTGTAATTAGAATAACTTCAAATCATAAAAAGATATAAATTTATAACAGAACGATTTGTATGCTGTCCACAGTTCGTTGTGTTTGACTGATAGCAAACCATATATGGGTCTGCTTCCTGTTGTTTTTAATGAATCCTTTTGCTGTCTTCCTGAAAGGCTCCTTCCAGCTCTCCCTTCAGAGAAAGGCTGAACTCTTTGGATTCTGGGGCAGGCAGAGCGATCTTAAGAGAACTCTGACGTGACAAGGCATGTTCGGAAAGGCTACACAGGCTGAGCATGGTGGCTCACATCTGTAACCCAAGAGCTTTGGGAGGCTGAGGTGGGAGGAACCCTGGAGCCCAGGAGTTCAAGAGCAGCCTGGGCAACACAGGGAGACCTCACCTCTACAAAAAATACAAAAATTCACCAGTCACAGTGGTGCACTTGACTATAGCCTCAATTACTCAGAAGGCCAAGGCAGTAGGATAGCTTCAATCCCAGAGTTCAAGGCTGCAATAAGCTATGATCACCCCATTGAAATCTAGCTTGGGCAACAATGGAAGACCCTGCGGGGGGCGGGGGGGCGGCGGGGGGCGGGCGGGGGGAGCGCAGGTTACACAGCCATTGAGGCATCTTGCAAGGGGCATTTTCTGTGTTCCTGTGTCCCCTGTTTGTAACTGTGGGAACTGTGGGGCCCCGCGTCACTGGATGGTTGGATTCGTACTCTCAGTCCAGGGTTCTGGCTCCCATTCGTCTGTTCTGGACCACAGCCCTCAGCCTTGGCAGCGTCTTTCTGCTGCTGCTTCCCAAAAGGGGCTCTGAGTTGGGGTTGGGTGGAGGCTGCACTATCTCTGCCTCACATCCAGCTTTGGGGCCAGCTTAGAAGGGTCCTTCCCCACTGCTCTGGGCTTCAAGGACAGCCTGAGGACCCGGAGCCTGTGTGGCAGTCGTACGGTCTGGCCACGGTGGCCCCCAGCGCCCCCCAGGACCCTTGAAACTGTTCATCCCAGACAGGAGGAACACCGGCCAGCCCAAGAATCATGGCCCCAACTGGGCCTCCTGTCTCCCATAATCCCCTCGGCCTTGGGGCCTGGGAAATAAAGGAGGGAAAGGGAAGAGGCAAACAGGAAGGTAGGGCTGTGGGCAGGGAGGGAGACGCTGGGCAGCCCGCCCCCAGGCTGGGAGCGCTCAGCATCTGGACCACTCCGGGGCCCCAGCTCCAGACACAGGCCTGACACACCCAACAACCCCACGGTGCACCTCTCCACTGATGAAGTCGGAAAGGGGCCCTGGCAGAATGAAAGTCCCAGGAAACAGAGCAGCTCTGGTCTCTGCCTCCAGCTCCCACTCCTTGGAGGGGTAAACTGAGAGCAGGATGCCTGACCCTGAGTCAGAGCGTCAGAGACTGAATACTGGTCCCTGCAACCTTCCCCGGCCTCCCTGTGGTGAGCCAGGTCAGGGACAGAGCTCAGCACAGGCTGGCCCAGGCTCCGCCCACCCTCTCCTTCTCCAGGCAGCCCAGCCCTTTGCCTCCCCTTTCCCCTGTGAGCCCATCCCTGGCAGCCTTAATTAACTTCCAGAGATACTCCAGGGCCCTGGGTGACGGGACCTATGCCGTTGCACTGTCTGGCTAAGAATAATCATGAGAATGCCTGCTGCTGTCAGCCTGAGCTGACCCCGAACAAGGGTCACCTCGTCAATCAGCCTGGGGAGTGGGCAAGGGTTACTAGGGCCCTTTACGAAGCAGGATCAGGGGTTGGCCAGGGGCTGGTGCTGCAGGCGGGGAGGTTTGCTTACCCTGCCCTGGACCTTCAGAGCTGTTGGGTCACCAGAAGAGAGTTGAGGACCAGCCCACCAGGAGTTCCTCCTCCCCAGGGCAGCTGCTGTGTGATCTGGGGAGGTGGCTCCGTCTTTCCTGATCTCAGTTTCCTCATCTGTGAAACTCAGAGATAGGAATGATTGTTTTCCAGGGCCGTTTCCAGCCCCGATGTTGTGGATGACCGGGGTGGCCAGAGGCCTGTGTGCTGCATCTATGGTCCCCTTCCTGGGGAGCTGGGCGGGGCCGGGTGTCCCTCGGGAAAAAGGAAGGTCCATCCTGTCTCTGCCCTGCAATGAGGCTTGTTAACCAAACCAGGCCATCTCTGGCCCTTGATGCCATTTTGGTTTTGTTTTATTTATGATAAAATATGCCAATGTAAAAGTTCCCATCTTAACCATTATAATTATTTATTTTCTTGTAGAGAGGGGGGTCTTGCTATGTTGTCCAGGCTAGTCTTTTTTTTTTTTTTTTTGAGTCGGAGTCTCATTCCATCACCCAGGCTGGAGTGCAGTGGCATGCTCACGGCTACCGAAGCCTCCACCTGCCAGACTCAGGCGATCCTTCCACCTCAGCCTCCCGAGTAGCTGGGACTACAGATATACGCCACCATGCCCGGCTAACGTTTTGTTTTTTTGTAGAGTCAAGATCTTGCCAAGTTGCCCCAGCGTCTGGTCTTGAGGCCCTGGACTCCGGCAATCCTCTCGCTCTGCCTCCCAAAGTGCTGGGATTACAGACATGAGCCACCATGCCCAGCTAGTCTTGCACTCCTGGGCAGAGGTGATCCTCCTGCCTTGGCCTCCCAAAGAGCTGAGATCATAGACATGAGCCCCCACTCCTGGCCTTGCCCGTTTCTAAGTGTACAGGTCACATAGTCCAAGTCACCACTACCCACCTCCAGGACTTCCTCATCTTAAAGACCTGAAGCTCTGTACCCATCAAATACGAACTCCCCATCCTCCTCCCTACCCCAACCCGTGGAAACCACCACCCTTTCTTGTCTGTGAGTTTGACTCAGCCTCTCCGATGATGGAATCGCACAGAATTTGTTCTGTGACTGGCTCATTTCACCTAACATAATGTCCTCAAGTCTCATCCCAGTCATGACTCTGGGATTTTCTCACTTTCTGGGATTCCGGCTGGGGGTGGCTGGGGGGCAGAAGGGCAGACGGACCCCGGGGTTCCTTCTCACGCAGGGGCTGCCAGGCCTCGTGCCAGGGGCTCTGGGGAGAGCCAGGCTACAAGGGCACCGCCTCTAGGCATATCAGTTTTACTCATTGGTAAATAGTGTAAAACATTACACATTAAAACAAACATGAATACATTACGGAGCAGAATGCACCATGCGCATGAATTTTAAAGCTGAGATTTGAGAGAATTCTGTGCTTGTGGCAAATTTCCCTCCACTCTGGGAACCTGGGGGAATTTGACAGGAAGCAGAAGGAAGCAGGGGCCCAGGAGCCGCCAGCCAGGCCTGGAATCTGGTTGGCTTTGGCCTGAAGTGTGCGGAGCAGCCTCAGGGGAAAGAGGCAGATGGAGGGCACCCCCGCTCCCCCACTCTAATTTAGGCTTTAGGCATCCAAGGGCGTGGTGGCTCATGCCTGTAATCCCAGCACTCTGGGAGGCTGAAGCGGGAGGATTGCTTGAGCCCATGAGTTTGAGACCAGCCTGGGCAACATAGCGAGACCTCATCTCTACAAGAAATAAATTAGCCGGGCGTGGTGACACGTGCCTGTAGTCCCACCTACTTGGGAGGCTGAGGCAGGAGGAGCACCTGAGTCCAGGAGGTGGAAGCTGTGGTGAGCTGTGATCATGTCACTGCACTCCAGCCTGGGTGACACAGTAGACCATGACTCAAAAAAAAAACAAAAAACCAAGTGGTCAAGGCTACTGTGAACCTAGCAGGTGTGCTAAGCCCAAGGCTGCCTGGGGAGCACCTTGGATCTGCACTTCAGCTCTATCCCCCGCTGACTGTGTGTCCTTGGGTATGGGAATTTCCCTCTCTGAACCTGTTTCCAAATTGCAAAATGGGATAATAATCAGCTTACTAAAAGGGTTTGTGAAAACACCCAATGCATGCAAAGAGATTGCCCAAGAAAGACTGGGCTTAAAATGCGGGGACGTTGGAGAGACTTTTCTTTTTGGATTGAAAGCGACATTTTCCTTGAAGGGTGGAGACCTGGATTTGTCTTTGGAGCCAACTTTCCCTTTGTTTTGAAATGGAGCCCTCTGGGAAGTCGTTGAGCTGTTTGGCATGAGACAGGACCTTGTTGGGGTCTAGAATAGGGGACCCCTGCTGGCCCGAAGCCTGACCCAGGGTGGAAGCTTGGCCTCCACTGGTTAGGCCTCCTTTTGCCCATGGTGGGAGGAGCCTGCCCTTGCAAAGACAGATTTTGTGTTGTTGTTTGGGATCTCGTTCTGTTGCCCAGGCTGTAGTGGCACAACCACAGTTCACCACAGCCCTGACCACCTGGACTCAAGAGACCCTCCTGCCTCAGCCTCCCAAGTAGCTGGGACTACAGGCAGGTGCCACCACGCCTGGCTAATTTTTCCATTTTTTTAATAGAGACAAGGTCTTGCTATCTTGCTATGTACACGGTCTTGAACTCCTGGGGTCAAGCTATCCTCTTACCTCAGACTCCCAAAGTGCTGGGGTTACAGGCATGAGCCACCATGCCTGGTTGAGATAGAGATTTTTAAAAACTCTGTAACCCAGAAGAAATCTCTGTTTGTGTGCAATATCTCAGGCCCTTTGCACGGACTGCTCCCTCTGCCTAGAAGCCCCTTTCCCACACACTCCCCTGGCAAGCGCTCTCCTATACGGCAAGGTCTTGCTTAGTGTCAGCTTCCGGAAGAGGCCATCCTTGACCACCCTATCTAAAATGCGGCTCCACTCCTGGCCCCACCATCTGCACCTCTTCTTTTGGCTTAGCAGCCCCTCAGTCGCCTTCCAATACTGTATCATGCATTTATGGGGCGTCTTGCGTGTCTCCTTGTCAGCTCAGACTCCTACAATCAAACACCGTAACACGGTGACTTACAAGCAACAGGAATTTACTTCTCACAGTTCTGGATGCTGAAAGTCCGAGATCAGGGTCCCAGCAAATTCAGGTTCTGGTGAAAGCTGGCTTCTGGTTGCAGACTGCTGCAGTGATAGAGAGGGAGCGAGCCTGCCAGCCTCTTCTTATAAGGGCGCTGATCCCATTCACAAGGGCTGCACCCTCATGACCTCATCACCTCAAAGGCATCCTCTGAATAGCATCACCTTGGGGATTCCACTTCAACATGTGAAACCAAGGGGGTCACAAACATTCAGTTTGCAACACTCCCCGACTAGAATGTAAGGACCACGAGGCCAGGGATTTTGCCTGTGTTGGGAGTTGCCAATTTCTAGAATGGTGCCTGGCACACCGGAGGTGCTCAATCAATATTGGATGACAGAATTACACAGACGCGTCTGTTCACAGGCGGCAGTATGGCCGGGGGTGGGGGGTAAGACAGGCACTTTCCCACTGGAGGAAATTGCTAAAGAAGAACTGGAACACCCTTCAACCAGCACAGCCTGGGATGCATGGCTGGGGATCCCTTGCTGGGACTTAAGGGCATAAACCAGCCTCTGAAAGGACATTGCTGGACTGTGGGGATGGACTTGTCAGGATGGAAGGGCCAGCCACGCCCTGCTGGGGTTACCTTTACAGGGTCTGGCTGACCCCACAGGAAAGGAAGCAGGCCTGGATTTGAGCATAGGGAGGCCTCTACTGAGCCAGGCGTGGCGCTGCTGGGAGCGCTCTCCGGGCCGTGGGCTGGTCTCTGGGCCGAAGCGTGGCCTCTGCCCTAGGCTGGAGTGAGGGCATCAGTCCTGGCCACCAGCAGGGGCCTGGGAAGAGCAGTGTATGGAAGAAAAGGCAACCGTGTATCTGAAGACGAAGTCAGAGCCCAGCTGACGCAGCCGAGAGGAAGAGGCCATGTGAGCAGGCAGCCGGGAGGCCGTGGTGTGTGCCTCCCTCCTCCCAGCGGGCACGCTGGCCTAAGTGTGCTCACATGCCCGTCTCTGTCCCCTGGCTTCTTGCTGTGTGTTTTTAATTGATTTAATAAGCCATGTAATTCGAGAATCTTCATTTAACCTGTGAGCCTTTCTGTCCTGTGACCTCTGGGGTGGCGAGGGCACAGAAGCCACCACGGCATCACAGTCATTTCCCACAGGACAATGTGACCTGGAGTATCTTTGGGACACTCGTAGACATACCTGAGTGCTGTGGTTTGAAAGTCTCCTCCAAAACTCATGTTGAATTTTTTTTTTTTAAATAGAGACAATTTTGCTTGTCACCCAGGCTGGAGCACAGTGGCACAATCATAGCTCACTGCAGCCTCCTGGGTTCAAGGGGTTCTCACATCTCAGGTAGCTGGGATAACGGGTTCGCCCAGCTAATTAAAACCAAAAAAATTTTTTAAATAGACACAAGGTCTCACGATGATGCCCAGACTGTAAACTTATTTTCTTTATAAATTACCCAGTCTGTGGCCTTCTGTTACAGCAGCAGGAAATGGACTAAGATGCTGAGAGGACATTCTGGATATTCGGTGAAGATTTGGGTACGAGAGAGGGCTCCCCTATTTTGTGGGCCTGGTCTGGCATGGCAGATCACACTTTCTGGGCGTGGCTACGATGTTGTCTCCCATCTCGTCCCTCTTTTTACAGTGTGACCTTGAGTGCCGCGAGGGAATCAAGGTCCCCTCCCCTGGAACCTGGGTGGCTCTTGGTGGCTGTGAGGTTGGAAGGTGGTGCTGGCCGAGGACGGGGGATAGCGCAGCAAATGTTGCTCTGTGACATCCGAGTCACAGTCTCGATGTTCCCAGGTCACTGTGAGGTTAGGACATACGGGCAACAATCTCAGGCCTCGGGGTCCGGCTTGGCGCTTGTCTGCCCTCCTGCCCTACCCAGGCTTTGTCTGCCCTCCTGCCCTACCCAGGCTTGTCTGCCCTCCTGCCCTACCAAGGCCGTGGCACTTGGGAGTGACAAGAGCCCACGTGACCTTGTCAGAGTGTGTCTTCTCTCTGGAGGCCTTGGCCAGGCTGCGGGGCCGTGCTGGGTGGACTGTGCCCAGCTGCCTTCTGCTTGAGTTGTCCACCCACGGAAGGAACATTTTTGCCCAGGCGGCTTGACTCTCCCCACAGTGGGCCCTCGTGGCTGCGTCTGTGGGTTCTGAGGAGGCAATTTTGTGGGGCTATCCATGGCAGGTGAGTGGCAGCCGGGACCCTGCCCCTGGCCTGGCCAGCTCTCGGCTCCTCACCCCAAGCCTGGGCAATTCTGGTTGGGATGTGGCCTCACTGACAGGCCTCCGACACCACTCTCGTGAGCCTGCCCTCAAGCTTGGTGGCTTCGGCGGGAGCTGAGAGCCCAGGCTGAGGGGTGACGGCCCACTTGAAGCCCAGTCATGGCTCCTTCCTCCCCACCCCCATTCCCCAAGGCTTTCTTGCCCCCACCGCTCCCACCACCACCAGGTCACTCCCAGGGATTCCGCTGAGCACCACGCAGAGAGAGAGAGAGCCATTTCTGGGAGACACCCCCCCCACCCCCACCATCTCTGTCCTCCCAGTGACCAGGGTCTGGGATAAAAGGTTGTTCACGGGGTCCCCGGCCTCCCCGAGGACCTCCCGGGGGCAGAAGCAGCACGGAGGAGGGAAGGTCTAAATCGGACCTCAGCGCTCACCAGCTGCGTGACCCTGAGCAAGTTACTCAACCTGCCTGTGCTTCAGTCTCCCTGCCTGCAAAACGGGGGTGTAAGGGAGCCCCCTCACTGACTAAATGAGTGAATGTGCGTGAAGCATGCAAAGTGGGACCCAGAACCTAGTGGACGCCATGTGTTTACTGTTATGACTTTGCTGGCCTCTGTGCTGCCGGTGGTGGAGAGGACAGATGGGGGTGCCGCCTCCCCCGGGAGGGGGCTGTGTGCCTGGAATTCTTTCTAGGAGAGGAGGAAGGAGCCCTGCCCAACCCCTGCCACAGACCCCCCATCATTTCATTTCCATTCCCGTCTTCCTCGGTCATCTTCCAGATGAGAAGCAGAGGCCCAGGGATGGGTCCGTGGTCTGCCCGGGTTAGGCAGTTAGGTCAGCTCAGGCCTCCGTGCCCCACCCTCCTGCCCAAGGTCTCCCAACTCAGACTTCCAGCCAAGCCCCATCTCCCCGGACTGCAGCGGGGGCAGCAGTCCAGAGGTGGGGAGGCCTTCACTCACACCAGCACTGGGAGAGGGCCGAGGTCTCCAGAGGTCAGTTCCTTCCCTTCACTTGCAGCTCTGGGGTGCTGGAAGACCCAGGAA
Source organism: Carlito syrichta (assembly GCF_000164805.1). NCBI lineage: Eukaryota > Metazoa > Chordata > Mammalia > Primates > Tarsiidae > Carlito > Carlito syrichta. The sequence goes on from NW_007016716.1 coordinate 135,378, forward strand.
ATAGCGGCCCAGGAGGGGCCTTCTCTTTCTGCGAACCATTTGTGGCCCAACAGGGAAGGAAGCTGCTGGGGAGGACTGCCCCCTCCTGGGAAGAGCAGTGAGCAAATGGCTGCTGTGGTCACTCCGTGGCCGTGGGACGGTGGCAGCTTTCCACACAGCGTGGGTCCCCAGGAGAGCCACGGTAGTGAGCTCAGGGGAGCCCAGGGGGCCTCAGCCACACCTTCCATTTATCGAAGCCCTTGCCATCCTTTAAGGTCCTCTCAGGTGTTCCCTGGAAGATTCTAGCATCATTGCCTCATGGACTGATGGATTGCTCTGCAGGTCAGCTTTGAGAGTTCTGCCAGGACACAAAGCTGTGATCTGCTCAGTTGTTTCCTGTGTTCCTCTGGCCACCCTGCCAGACCAGAAGTTTCCAGAAGACAGGGCATGTGCCACCTCATCTCTGGTTTCCTACAGTCCCTGATTCCTGGGGACGTGGTTAGGATGACTGTGTGCTGATGTCACCAATAGGAAGGTGACTGTGGGCACCTCAGGACTCTTGTCCACCTCTAGAAACTGGTGGTCCTGGCCGGGCTCGGTGGCTCAGCCTGTAATCCCGTGCTTTGGGAGGCCGAGGTGAGTGGATTGCCTGAGCCCACGGGTTTGAGACCTACCTGGGCAACTTGGCGAGACCTTGTCTCTACAATAAATCAAAAATTAGCTGGGCATGGTAATGTGCGCCTGTAGTTCTGGCTACTTGGGAGGCTGAGGCGGGAGGATCGCCAGAGCCCAGCAGGTCGAGGCTGCGGTGGCCGGGAGCATGCCACTGCACTCCAGTCTGGGCTACAGGGTGAGACTCCAACTCAAAAAAAAAAAAGACCAAAGAAAGATACTGGTGGTCCTGGAAGTGGGTCTGCATGACTCACAAGAGTCAGGAAGATGATGCCGTCACCACCACTACCGGCTCCCGTCCTCCGCTTCTGTCAAGCCCTTCTTTTCTGAGCTGTGATTTCCTCTCTGATCCACAGAGGGCCCGCCTCTCAGGAAATGTCTGAGAGGAGCCATTGAAAATGGAAGAGGAAAATCACCTCCCTTGGAGATGTCTTGGCAGACATGGCACACCCCACTGGGCCCAGGGAAGGAGGCGAGGACACTGGTCATCCCCTCATGATCAACAGCATGTGCCAGGCCCTGGGTTCAACATGGTCTTCCCTGTTTCTCACAAGAGTCCCGAGAAAGATCCTTGTTTTTATCATTTGCATTTTGTAGACAGGGAAAACCCACGGCTGTGAGTGGCAGCACCAGAACTTGAACCTAGGCGGTCTGACGCCCGTCACCTCTCTATCACCACATCAAGAGCAACTCACCCCCCCCAACACCTGCACGCAGCCCTCACCATGCCTGGAATAGCGTCTGCCAGGGCTACGTGCCGGGCCGGTCCTGTATTGTCTCAGCCAGCACTTGGCACGGTAATGTTGTGTAACAAAGCACCCTCAGAAATCTCAGTGGCTTGCAGCAAAATGCATTTATATCCTGGGCCTGCAGGTCAACTGCAGTTTGGCTGCATTGATGAGCTACCTATTTATGTGCCAGGCACTGTTCTCAATCAGACCTTCAGGATTGAGCCATCCAGCTGGGGAGATTTACAAGAAACTAGCTGATGGGAAATGCGGGCATCAGGATGGAAGCTATCCAGAGTACCAGGGGGAAACAGAGATGGCATGGCCAGTTTTTCCTTGAGGCCAGTTTTTCCTTGAGAAGAGTTGGGGGCAGAGGGGAACTCATGGAGCTGGGCTTGAAACATATAGTGGGATTTCAAGAGCCACTGAAAGCGGAGATTGCAGGACTTTCACTAGCCTGATTTCCTACTAAAATATTCTTTTTACTTTTTTTCTCCAACTCATTCTTTTTTTCTTTCTTTTTTTTTTTTTTTGAGTTGGAGTCTCACTCTGTCGCCCAGACTGGAGTGCAGCGGCCGCTCCCGGCCACCGCAGCCTCGACCTGCTGGGCTCCGGCGATCCTTCCGCCTCAGCCTCCCTAGT
>NW_007016716.1:137418-137893 GCF_000164805.1 Carlito syrichta
TCCACTCACCTCAGCCTCCCAAAGCGCGGGATGACAGGCTGAGCCACCGAGCCCGGCTCCGACTCATTCTTTAAGAGGCACACGTGTGGCATGCTGGACACTCAGGACCCCCGGGGTCACACCCTGGCACTACTCTCCGCGTGTGCCTTCCCGAAAGGGGACGCCCGTCGCTGGGTTTAGGCCCCCCCGAATGCGTGATAATCCCCGTCTGAGAACCCTCCTTCAGTCCGGGGCGGTGGTCTGAAGGTTTGCGTCCCCACAAAGTTCACCCGTGGAAACCGAAGCCCCCGCGCCACCGCGCTCCAAGAGAGCCCGCCACGGGGAGGCGTCACGTGCTCCCCGCCAAGCGCAGACAGACGGCCCGGGGGCCCAGCTTGAGCAAGGGGGAGCTCAGCGTGTCCTTCAGCGGTGACGGTCACGGACTCGGGCTGGCCGAAGCAGCCCGGGCCGACCGGCCGCGCCAAGGCCCGCGGGA
>NW_007016716.1:137913-138539 GCF_000164805.1 Carlito syrichta
TTTTGCATACACCTTTCTCATGTCAAGATTTCAGTTAAGATTTTCCTGTTTCTCTATTGATGTTCATTCACTCTGCTATGCTTTCACAGTCAGCTGATGATTTTGATGCACAATTAGGAATATTTGTGCAATGTGATCGTCAGTTATGTTCGTTACTGGCTCTCCGGACCTCTCCTCATACTGACACTGTCTGTAGCATCCCGAAACGACCGGCCGCATCAATACCCGCGGGACCTCGAGGCGCCGGAGGGACCCCGCCCCCTCCCTCCGCTCCTCCTGCGGCCCGTGCGCCCCCCGTTCGGGCTACCCCAGGCCCGGGGCCAGCGCGGGAGCAGACAGGCACCCGCCTGGACGTGAGACGCCCGCCGAGCCTAAGAAGCCCACGTGGCCGGCTCGTGGCCGGGGAAGGCGGGCGCTGCGCCTGCGGGGGCGGCTTGTTTGTAGCCACTCACGGCGGGGGCCGTGCGGACTGCGCGCGGGCGCGGCTGCCGTGGCTTCTCCCCGCGCGGGCGGGAATCGCTCTCTCTTCCAGGCGGCGGCAGGCCCCAGGCAGGATGCTGTGCCTATGATTTTTGATGGCCCATCTTATGGGGGCATGAAATCACTTCGGGGTTGCGGCTCGGCGC
>NW_007016716.1:138559-139444 GCF_000164805.1 Carlito syrichta
CGGCGAGGCGGTAGCGGCGGCGGTTCCTGCGGGGGAAGGGGGGACCCAAGCATGCGGGGACTCCCACACTGCTCTACATGCCACGACCCCTGCCCCTCGTGAGAGGCTGGCACCCGCTTGATCCAAGAGGCTTCAGCTGGGAGGCAGGGCACCCGGCCTCCAGCCCTCTCTCGGTCCTGGCCCGAGCTTCTGAGGGCCCAGTCTTCCAAAATCAAGGAATGCTGAGGTAGCTTGGTGCCTCAGTTTCCCTTTTCTGCAAAATCAGCGGGGCCACCCTCCCACTGGGGAAAAGCTCTAGGGAGAATTCCTTGCCTTTCCTAACTTGTGGTGGCTCCTGGTGTTTTCTTGGCTTGCGGCAACATGACTAATCTCTGCAGGGCTTCCTCACGTGGCCTTCTCCCCTGTGTCTCTGTGTCTCTGTGTCTATTTTCTTTCCGGAGTAAAGACACCAGTCACTGGGTTTAGGGCCCACCCTGAATCCAGGATAATCTCGTCCTGAGATCCTCCCTTAAGTACAACCATGGTCTGAATGTTTGTGTTCCCCCCAGACTCATGCATTGAAACCTAATCCCAATGTGATGGGATTAGGAGGTGGGCCTTTGGGAGGTGATGGGTCCATGAGGGCTTTGCCCTCCGGGATTAGTGCCCTTATAACGGGGACCTCGGAGAGCTAGCTCACCCCTTCTACTATGTGAGGACACAGCAAGAAGGTGCCATTGATGAAGCAGAGAGCAAATCCATCCCAGACACTGAATCTGCCAGCACCTTGGTCTTGGATTTCCCAGCTCCAGAACTACATACATTTCTGTTGTTTATAAGACACCCAGCCGGGCTCCGTGGCTCAGCCTGTAATCCCGCGCCTTTGGGAGGCCGAGGTGAGTGGAT
>NW_007016716.1:139495-145382 GCF_000164805.1 Carlito syrichta
CGACAGAGTGAGACTCCAACTCAAAAAAAAAAAAAAAAAGACACCCAGTTTGTGGAATTTTTTATTATAGCAGCCGGAACAGTGATAAGTACTAACTTAATTACATTTGTAAAGACCCTGTTTGCACATGAGGTCACATTTGGAGGTCTTGGGGGTTTGGACTTGGACATGCCTTTGGCGGGGTGGGGTGGGGACCCTGTTGGATCGGGCACTTGTGAGATGCTTCTGAGTTCTCACCCCTCACTGAAGGCTGACAGGTCACGGGCAGCGGGTCAGAGGGCAGGAGGCTTACAGGGCACAGCCTCCGCTCCGGCTGCTCACTTACCTTCCCCTCCTGGTGCAGGCGAGCAGCGTGGCCATGCCTGAGCCCTGAGCACAGAGCAGAGAGTCACATCAAGCCCTCTCCTTCCCCCACAGAAAAGCTGGAAACTAGGAGGGAGCAGGAGAGGGTGAACCCAGGGAATCAGAGCCCGGTGGAATGTGCACGGCCAGGCTGGTGGGGGGGGCCTCCAGGCCTGGCCTCCCAGGTGCGCCGCCAGACCTGCTGATACTGGGGGCACCACCGGCCAGGCAGCTCCTGGCGAACTCACAGGCTGCCCTCAGCTCCCCTGACCCGGCATCCCACACCCCGTGAGCAGCTCCCTCCTCTCTCCCTCTCTCTGTTTCCATCTCATTTCTGTCTCTCTCTCATCTCTGTTTCTGTTTTTGTCTCTCTCTCTCTCTCTCTCTCTCTCCCTCCCTCCCTCCTACCATCAAAATGCACCATTCCCTCAGGACTTCTTTTCTCAGCTTTTCAGGTGATAGGAGCTAATCTTACAAACAAATTTAAACCAACTTGAGAGTTAATGACTGAAACTGTTAATGATCATGATTGTTAACAGCAAACTGGGCTGGGGGTGCCTGGTTTGCATTTTTGTGCAGAAGAGGCTTTCCACGGTGGCTTGTCAGTCCTGCGATGGCAGCGAGTATGACAAGGGCTCTGTCAGAGCTCTGGACACCTCACGTGTCACTGCTGGCTTTTGCAAAGCAGCCGAGCGGCCCCCTGCCTGGCATTTGTGGGGCCAGACGCCTTGCAGCCTCCCCCTGGGAACGGGTCTCGGTGGGCCAGCATCTCAGGTCCAGCCAGGCCACAGCAGCATGCCTCAGGATCTGTTTCTGACTGTTTCCTCTGGCTTTCAAGATGAAACAACCAGTAACATACCTGCCCAAGGTCACACACGGTAAAGCTGCTTTGATTCTTGCCTGGGTGTTCTGTCTAGGCTCTCTTAATTTAGGGGGTTGTTTATCCTCTCTCAATGCCATGCCCCTCCTCTCCCTCCCCTCTCGAAAGCCCGCTCTCCTAAGTGTTTTGGTTTGTAAGAGTGCTTGCAAAATTGTGTGTGTATGTGCGCGTGCGTGCGTGCGTGTTTGTGAGGCTGTGTGTGTGTGCGTGCATTTTTAATCTATTTGGGGGGGGTAAGAGTCTCATTCTCTTCCTCTTTCTATCAGCCCTGCCTTATTGAGAGATTGGTTGACTGATTATTCATGAAATGGGGTCCTACTTGTTGCCCAGACTCCTCTCAAACTCCTGGGTTCCAGGGATCCTCCTGCCTTGGCCTCCCAGAGTGCTGGGATGATAGGTGTGAGCCACCACACCTGGTTCCAGCCCTGCTTTGAACTCTTCCATGTCCACGTCTATGTGAATCATGGTTTCCTTCCTGCCACAGAATACACTTTGTATCTCTCACACCCAGTCTTCCAGGGATGGGCTTTCCACCTCCGCCCCCTGGAGGAATATTGCCACCTGTCCCCTTAGGAGAGTGTGTGAGAATTTTGAGGGGTGCATGCCGAAGGAGAAACACTGGACCTCAGGTGGGCACGGCCTGAATTTGCCTCAGGACTGCCATCTCACCCGCCAGCTCGGCCACTCTGGTCTACACTGCCCTGCGGAATTCCTTTCCACCATATCCTACAGGCTTTGAAACAGCATGGTGTCATGTAAGACAGTCAAGGCTGACAGTCAGTATAAGTCTGATGAGCCAAAAATGAGAAGAGAAAGCCTACAAAGATACAGAAATATAACATAGATATAGAAGTCCTAGCCGTTGGTGTGCTGCTCCATTTCTGCCAAGTGACCAGATTGTCCAATAATTCCAGCCTGGAGCCAGGTACGGTGGCTCATGCCTGGCATTTCAGCACATTGGGAGGCAGAGGCAAGAGGATTGCCTGAGTCCAGGGGTTCGAGACCAGCCTGAGCAACTTGGCAAGACTTCATCTCTACAATAAATTTAAAAATTAGCTGGGCATGATGGCACGCCCCAGTAGTCCCAGCTACTCAGAAGTCTGAGGTAGAAGGATCGCCTGAGTCCAGTAAGTGGAGGCTGCCACTGTATTCTAGCCTGGGCGACAGAGCGAGGCTCTGATTAAAAAAAACAAACAGCTGGGCGCGGTGGCTTAGCCTGTAATCCCACGCCTTTGGGATTGCCTGAGCCCGTGGGTTCGAGACCCGCCTGGGCAGCGAGACCTCATCTCTACAATAAATCAAAAAATCAGCCGGGCGTGGTAGCGCATGCCTGTAATTCCGGCTACTTGGAAGGCTGAGGCGGAAGGCTCGCCGGAGCCCAGCAGGTCGAGGCTGCGGTGGCCGGGAGCGGCCACTGCACTCCAGTCTGGGCGACAGAGTGAGACTCCAACTCAAACAAACAAACAAACAAACAAAACCCAACAAAATTCCAGCGAGGGCCTGTGCTGGCGAACTCCTGTGTGCACCTCAGATCTGCCCCTCATCCTGCTCCCGGCTTGCAGGCGGATCTGTCTGGACTTCCCGTGGGTGACAGCCATGGGGTCCCTGGAGGGCCCTGGTGGGGGATGAGAGGGCAGGGCAGGAGGGCGGGGGCTTTCCTCCAGCTCCTTCCTCCCATTGAAACACGTCCCCTTCCCTCAGACCGTCTTTCCAACTTTTTCGCTCACCACATCAGCTTTCCAGGCGACAGCAAGCCAGGCCACCTGCCTGGTGGCCTTCACACAGCTCCTCTCCCCTGTCCCTCCAGACCTGGGATGGTGCCGGCTTCTCTCTCACTAGCCCTGGGGTCGTACACCATCTCTTGTTGGTGTCCCTAAACTCTGCCCATACTCCTTTGTGCACATTTTGTTGTTGTTGTTGAGATGGGGGTCTCGCTATGTTGCCCAGGCTGGTCTCAAACTCCTGGGCTCAAGCAACCCTCTTGCGTCGGCCTCCCAGAGTGCTGGGATTACAGACATGGGCCACTGTGCCTGGCTATTGTGCAGATTTTTTTATTGAGTGGAATGTGCCACCTGTTTCCTGCTGGAACCCCGACAGTGTCTGATATTTTTATTTCTTTTTTTGAGTTGGAGTCTCTGTCGTCCAGACCGGAGTGCACACAATCCCGCCTCAGCCTTCCAAGTAGCCGGAACTACAGGTGCGCGCTCCCAAACCCGGCTAGTTTTAAAAAATTTATTGTAGAGATGAGGTCTCGTCAAGTTGCCTGGGTGGGTCTTGATCCCGTGGGCTCAGGCAATCCACTCGCCTCGGCCTCCCAAAGTGCTGGGATTACAGGCTGAGCCACTGAGCCTGGCCATGTCTGATATTTTAAAGGAATAGATCAAAAGATGGGCCAGGCTAGATGATATTTAAGGACACTTTTGACACGTTCTGTGTTTGGGGACAGCTGTCATGTCCTCCAATAAGCTTGCCTCAGTACCCCAACTGGGAACATCACCTGGGCTGAAGCCTTCAGGACACGCTTATCTTCATACCTTCACCTGTCTCCCTCGTCCCTCTCCTCTGTGGTGGTTTCAGGTCAGTGCCACAGGCTGCCCGTCAACCCTCCCCCCAGACTCCTCTGTAGCCCTCCAGCTCCCTGGTTTTACCTCTGCCACAGCTTCCAGCCGCCTGCTTGCACCCCGACTGTCACGAGATCGCGTGCTCTCGAAGGTGGGCAGGGAGTCCAGCCTCCCAGCATGGTGTCTCGCCTGTCATAGACCTTGGTGCTTGTCAAGGTCTTGGCCTGGTGGTGCTTTCTCTGGGCCCTCCTGTATCTTCCCTGGCCCCATGGAGACTGTGGCCAGCGTGTGCCTTGGCCCTTCCACCCTCCTGACCTGATCCATGGCCTGTTCCCACCCCTGAGAAGGAGCCAGTGACAGAAGCTAGAAGTCGAGGTTGGTGGATGAGAGGTGGGGAGGGGCAGGGGGCTGACACTTTAGTCGCACAATTATCTCCTCAGCAGCGATGGTGTTGGGGATGTGAGGCCTGCTGCCTTCAGGATGAATGGTGTGAAGATGGGTGAGCTATATTTTCCCAGATAAAAGCACCGATTACCTATAAACTCTGATTCTGCCTGATGTAAAAGCCATTTTATGGCACATCCAGAAATTACAACCCGTATAAAAGCACATTATTGTGATGTAAAAATAGATTTTTATATAATTTTTTCATGCCGCCACCTTGTAATTCCTCATTTCCAAGCACCCTGAGATTGCGCGGAGGTTTATTTTTCTCTTTTAATTGTTTGCCATGGCATGCCAATTTATGGTGAGATATTCTCCTTGAGATCTGAGAGAGGCCGGAGCATAAATCTCAGCCATCACCGCGTGGCAGGCAGGGTTCTGGGGCACCCAAATGCCACCAACCAACGTCAGCTTCCGTGTGACACCACAGTTCGGGGTGGAGAGGTTGTGGTTTCCCACTGACCTAAAGCCCCCCAGGATGGGCTCCCTCTGCTCCCACCGGACCCAAGGGAGGGTACAGCATATCCCACCTCTGGCCCCCACCTGTCTGATGCAGCCATGGGACCGCTGGGCTCTGGGCTGTGCTTAAGCCTCCCCGCCTGTTCCATCTGGCTTGGGGGGCTGTCCCTGGCCTCCATCCATCACTGCAGGGGGATCCACCACCCCCATGAAGCCTCCCTCTCGGAACTTTGACCTTTCCCTCATGCGTGTCTTTGCCCGGGCTCCCTTCCAGGTGGACAGCCTCGAAACCCTCACTCTGGGAGAGATGAATGCATTTCTTCTCCTGTGGAAAGCCCTGCCCCTTGGTGACCGCCCAGTCAGGCTGCCTCCCCGCTGCAAAGAGGAATCCCCACTCCCTTCCAGAGACTCTGTCCTCACTTACCAGGAATAGGGAGGTCACTTTCCTGTCCTTATGGCTTTGCAGCAGGGCCAAACGCAAGTGGCTTCTCTCCACCCCCACCCCAGGGGACCCCAGACAGCCATTGCCTCCCTGCGCCTGGGGCTTCCTTGAGTCCCAAGTCTGCACTGGACCCACTGCAGTGCCTCTGACTGCCATCCAAAAGCCACTGGACAGTGTCCTGGTCAGCCCATGGGGGCACAGATGACTGGTGCCTGGGTGTCCCTCCTCCACTGGCAATGCTGGGTAGGGTGGGTGAAGACTGAATAGAAGAAGGAATGTTTAGATCAGTGACTCCAAACTTTAACTGCAAAAGAATCACCATTTCTGCTTTATTGTTTCTTTTCTTTTTTTTTTTTGTCAAGGTCTCTGTCCCTAAGGCTGGAGTGCAGTGGCAGACTCAGAGCTCACTGCAGTTTCGGTCTGCTGGGCTCAGGTGATCCTTCCGCCTCAACCTCCCAAGCAGCTGGAACTACAGGTGTGCACCACCATGCCAGGCTAATTTTTTTGTTGTTGTTGAGACGAGGTCTTGCTATGTTACCCATGGTGGTTTAGAACCCCTGGACGCAAGCAATCCTACCTCGGCCTCCCGAAGTGCTGGGATTACAGGCATGAGCCACTGCATCCACCACCAGGCAGGGAATTTGCTTTTTTTTTTTTCCCCCCCGAGTTGGAGTCTCACTCCCGTCGCCCCGACTGGAGTGCAGCGGCCGCTCCCGGCCACCGCAGCCTCGACCTGGTGGGCTCCGGCGATCCCTCCGC
>NW_007016716.1:145402-145828 GCF_000164805.1 Carlito syrichta
GAACCCGCGGGCTCAGGCCATCCACTCACCTCGGCCTCCCAAAGCGCTGGGATTACAGGCGGAGCCACCGAGCCTGGGCGGGAACTGCATTTTTAACAGATTCCCGGGTGCTGCTGCTGCTGTTGATCCGGGAACCCTAGTTCGAGAACTGCTGGCTCGGGTTGCGTCTGTTACCCTGACGACCGGCGGATTATCGAGAGTTGGGTGCCGGCCGACCGGCGGAAGATGGAGAGCAATCCGGTGGCCGCAGTACGGCTTCTGGGACGCGGGCGGGGAGAGTAAGAACAGGCCGGGAGGCCCCAGGGCCCCGGGGGAGGAGCTGGTGGAGGAGACTGACGCGGGAGTCGGATCCGGCGGGCCTCCCCGGAGCTGGGCGTCCGGGTCTCCGCGACCGGCGGGGCTCGGGGCGGCCCCGCGCGGCCGGGG
>NW_007016716.1:146266-154638 GCF_000164805.1 Carlito syrichta
GGAGCCAGACCCCGGGTGCCAACCCCGGCCCTGCAGCTGAGTCCTGCCACCTCGGCCAAGCCGCTTCCGCTTCTCAGTTCTGTTTCCTCATCGGGAAAATGGGGATGGGGCGATGATGTCCGGTTCCGAGACTCTGCGAATCCAGGCTGTGGAAGGCACCGAGAAGCCCCGGCACAAACCGTTCGGTGGTCCTTCAGCTCTGCTCGCAACCTGGCGGCGAATGTCCCTGGAGAGCAGCCACTCGGGGCCTCCCTGCTCGGCTGCCCACCCCGGCACGCGGGGCCGCGCGGCCGGCGCTCTGCTCCGTCCCGCTGTTCGCCTGGCCTCGTCTCCCCGCGGCCTCGCCCTGGCCCCTAGGGGGCGCGGTCTCGGAGCGGGGGCGTGGTGGCAGGGACCGAGTCCCATCTCAGCCTGCGACCTTGGACCAGGGTACGACCCTGGACCACGGCAAGTTGGCGGTGGGATGCGGGCGTGTGACGTGCGGCACAAGAGACGGCTCCACGGAAAAGGCCATTGGTAATGGAGGCCTGGCCAGCCCTAACTCCACCAGGCCCTGCCCAGGGTCTCGCCGTGCAGCGAAGGGATCTAGTATTTTCCAGAAAGAACTAGGGAAGCATCGACCGGGAGCCATACAAGACTTAAGGATGGCTCTTTTCTGACAAGCAAAGTCTGACCATGGGTTCCCAGACGCCCTGTTGTATCAAACCCTGCCTGGGCCTGTGGGGAGGAGAGGAGGTTTCCGAGCCTAGGATTTCAACCTCCTTTCTCCTCCTGTCTCCAGGCCTGGATCCATGCAATACCCTCTGCCTGGATTGAACTGTGCTTAAGTCATTCCTTCATTCATAAATCATTTATTGAACACTTGCTACTGAGAGAGAGCATGCCTGTCTCCTGGAGAGTATCTGTAAAATGGGGGCACAAGGTCCTTCCCTCGTAGCTACCTGTAAAGTGCTCAGCCCCTTGCGAGGCACATCCGTCTTTAGAGGCACTGACATCATGATCATATGGAAGCCTGCAGTCTAGACAGCTTACACTCGGGAGTGTAGCCCCACAAGCACTCTGTGCTGTCCCCGGCACTCCGAAGGCAGAGTTTTAACCAGCCCCAGCTCCTGCCCCTAGGCTGGGCTACCATGCAGAGCGCTTCCTCTCCAGCCTCCATACTCAGGTCTTGGCCAGACCCCCCAGGTGCCCTCTGAGGGGGCCAGGCGGGCTTCTGGACCTACCTACCTTCTGCCGGTAGCCTCTGGCCAGAAAAGGGCGGGGGGAGCTTCTCACGGGGTGGTCCTGATGCCCCAAGCACCTCCTGGGAGCTGGTAAGAAATGCAGATCCTTGGCCTTGCCCCTGACTTCCTGAAGCAGGCTTGCTGCGTTGGAACAAGATCCCCAGATGATTCATGTCAAAGTATGAGAAGCCCGGCTCCTGATCTGCTGACCTGGCAGGCCTGTCCCTGCCTGAGGAAAATGGAAGGCATGCCGGGCTCAGTGGGTCAACCTATAATCCCAATACTTTGGGAGGCCGAGGTGAGTGGATTGCCTGAGCCCGCGGGTTTGAGACCAGCCTGGGCAACTTCGCAAGACCTCATCTCTATAATAAAATAAAAAATAGCTGGGCGTGGTAGCGTGCATCTATACTTCCAGCTACTCAGAAGGCTGAGACGGAAGGATCACCAGAGCCCAGCAGGTCGACACTTGGGTGGCTGTGAGCGTGCGTGCCACTGCACTCCAGACTGGGTGAAGGAGTGAGACTCCAACTCAATAAATAAATAAATAAATAAAATAAAATGGAAGGTAGGTCTTCAGGAAATGAACATACCCCAATGAGTGTGGCCACTTCCAGGTTCAGGGCCTTAACCCATCCTGTCTGCCTTTAAGGATTGCTCCTTCCCCAAGAAAATTGGTCTTGCTGGAATTTACTGGGTTCAGCTATCTGCAGATGATACCAGGGACGCAGCTGTGGATCCGTGATGCCCGTCACAGAGGAGGGGCTTAACTGACATTTATTGAGCAGCAAAGCATTCCCTGCAATTGCAGGACAATGGCGAGCACTGAGTAGGACACCGCTGCCTTGAAAGGAAGTTTCCAGGCTTCTGTTCAAGCAGAAGCTGATGCCTGCTGTCAGGGATGCTTTGGAAGTGACCCCCACTTTGTCAGAGTAAAATTCCAGAACCCTCTACCCATGACACAAGGATAGCAAACATGTGGGCCGCCTGTGACCCTCCCCCCCATACTCTTGGCAGACATTAATAATTGATTCCAGCTGACTTTCTGGTGTGACCTTAGAATCCTTTTCTAAATCACCCCCGGGAGCCACTATCAATTGATCAGACATGGCATCATTTGTGATCTTTGCCTCCGGTCTCCCCCTGGGAGCTGCCCTCTACAGATCGGATCAGACCAGTTCCCAAGGACGCTCATTGTTCCCTGTCCTGCCCAGCTGCCCAGGGTGGGCGTGCTGCTGCTCCGACAGCCTCCCTACCCCGCCCCCAGCAACCCTGTCCTGTTCTCCCCAGGTGTTCACAGCAGCGGGAGTGAAAGGCAGCTTCAGACTTGTCTGCCTACACACCTCCTTCTCATTAGGTCAAGGGCATCACCCACGTGGTCTGCCATGGTGGGCTCTGTGCGGCCTGCACTTTGGGGTCAGGCACTGAGCTCTCCAGTCTCCATCACCCTCTCCAATGGGAATGCCTCAACAGTCACAAGACCCCAGACTCCCATGGACATGAGGCGGTCCAGAAGTGCCCCCACACCAGGGTGATACCTCCTGCCCTGCATGGTACCCCTGGCTGGAACCTGGAGGGTGCCCTCTGCACAGCTCTGCCCTGGCCTTGTTCCCCTGGAGGAACCCGAGCCCCGTATGTCCCCTTCTACAACCAGCGAGGCCTGTGTGCTGGCCTCCAGGTAAGACTTTGATGTTGGTGACCGCCAGCACCCTGCATAGGGGCAGCGTGCTCCCCACCCCGTCTCTCAAGAGCCATGCCCACACCAGAGGGGAGGGTCCACACACACACCCACACTCCCCCCACACACATACACCACCCTAGTCCCCACCACCAACCTTTGCTTCTGCCTTCTAACTCCAGATCTTAGGTTCGAGGTAAAGCGTCCACATGAACTTGGCTGGGTGTGACATCCTTCCTGCTGAGTACCGGAATAGGACTTTCCCAAGTCCATGTCCAGGGACTCTGATGTCTGCTGATGTATGTTCAGTGCCCAAACAGTACCGACATACGATGGGAGCTCAGTGCACGTGGGTTAGCCATCTCAGGGCAGGACCAGGCCGGGCCAAAAAGATGGAGGGACCCAGCCCCTGTCCCAGGTGTGCAGAGTCCCGCCTCCCCACATTCCACGCCTGGAGACAGCCAGGGACTCAGCCAAGTGCCCTCACTTTCTGCTCTTGATTCTGACACCCCGGCTCTGCCCGGCCGCAACCCCACCATGCCCTCAAGATCAGAGGATGCTCCGGGCCTGCACTGTCTTCAGTGCATCAAACACCGAACACTGAATCTGTGCTGGGCCCTGGGCAAAGACTTTACAAACATCTCTTTGAATTCTTCTGCCAGTCTTACAAGGTAGACATTTTTATCTTTTTAGTTTCAGTTGACAGATGAATAAATGGTCTCAGAGAGGCTCATTTGCTTGCGTGGTGCTGTTCAGCTGGCTTGTGGCGCCCTGGGACTCGGCTCAGAGCCCGGGTCTGCCTTCAGAGCCCATATCCTTGACCATTGGGCTGCACAGACTCCTTGGAGTAATCTCCTGGCCACCCCCAATTCAGCCCGATAACTACTGATCTGGTTGACATCTATTTATCTGCTCAGTCTCTGAATGTGGCCTAAGACTCAGCAATAAATTCTTTGAAACCCAATCTCCTGACCACCTGCTGCAGGACAGTCTGGAGAAAGGTAGCCAGCTCACTCAGATGGCGCTGGGGAGAGGGGTGACCTCACTAACACGCTTTCCTCTGCTGGGCAACCTCTGAGGCCATGACACTCCTGACCACAGGTGAGCTGAATGTGTAAACACATTCCGAAGCTAAAGCAAGGTCTTATTTACCTGTAAGTAGCTTTGGCCTCCTCTTCCACACACAGCACAGGATCTGTCCCCAGGCCACACTCACCTGGCCTGGACCTGTGGCATTCAGGTGGCTGCAGGAGGGAGCCTGCACCTGCCCTGGGACTGGCCTGTCTCTGAGGCCTGCAAAGCCAGATGATTCCTATAGACCAGGCTGCCTGCTCACTGAATTGCATCAATGTCACCCACTTCCATGGCCATGACTGGGCCCAGGGCCTAGAATAATGACTCCATTGAGCTGGGATAACGCATCCACACCGCTTGGCTGGACACAGCCAAGGCCTTCAGGCCCCAGGGTCAGGGACTTGTTTCCTGCTGGCCTTGTCCAAGGTCTTGAGGTCGCTGTGAGTTGAGGTCGCTGTGAGGGGCGAAGGGTCTGAGGCTCCATCCTACCCCGTGTCAATTCTAGCCGCAGGCACTGGCGCTGTGGCAAAGGTACCCGAAACTTGTGTGGCCCCATCACTTCCTCAGGCGATTTCAGGGGAAGATGTCCTTTAAAAGACCCGGGCATCAAGAACAGCCAGAACTATGGTGACAGACATAAAAGTTGTTGTTATCTTCAACAGGAGGGGCTAACAGGGAACCTTCTGGGATGCTACTCTTCTACAGATTTATAGATTTGCAAAAATCCACAAGCCAGTCAGGTTCAGTGGCTCAGCCTGTAATCCCAGCACTTCGGGAGGCTGAGGCAAGTGGATTGTCTGAGGCTGCGGGTTCAAAACCAGCCTGGGCACCTTGGCAAGATCTCATCTCTACGACAAATCAAAATTTAGCCGGGCATGGTAGCTCGCACCTATAGTTCCTGCTACTTGGAAGGCTGAGGCGGAAGGATCGCTGGAGCCCAGCAGGTTGACGCTGGGGTGGCTGTGAGCGTGTCACTGCACTCCAGCCTGGGCGACGGAGGAGACTCCAACTCAAAAAACAAAACAAAAAATCCCCACAAGCCATATACCCAAGATTTGTGCACCGGACTGTAAGTTACACCACAGTTTGAAAAGTGATTAGGGTCTGTGAAGTCAAGTGTCTCCCATGGGCCTTGTCAGCTCTCCCACCTCGCTGGCTTTTTCCCAAAGGTGGGGCTTTAGCTGATTGGGCCCAGGGCTCTGGGAAGTCCTGTGCTGGATGCAGGCGGCCTTTTCAAGAGCCCACTAGCAGGAGAGGGCTTTACTCAGGGTGTTCCCTCAACTAGACGCATTCTTCATCTGCTGAATGTGTCACCTCGTTCTCCAAATCTCCTACAACATCCTGGAAGAATGAGGCACCTCTCTTTGAGTTTTCTCTGACGATCACCATCACCCCCAGCTCCCAGGAAAAGTTTTCTCCTTTGAGCTCCCATGTGATCAATAACATAATTACCATCTGTGGACCCATCGTTCAGACCGTGACACACAATACTCCCAGTCACTCATGTCTTTCAACAGCCTTCCTTTTCCCATCCCAGGGGTCCCCTGCTCCACCTGGAGGTGACCATTATCCAAATTTTTATCATCTCTTTACTTTTGTATTTTCTTCAGTAGCTTGAGGGGTGTGCATGGTTTTTGGTGACATGGATGCATTGTGTGGTGGTGAAGTATGGGCTTTAAGTGTCCCTGTCACTGACACCAGTGCATATTGTTCCTGGTGGCTGATTTTTTGTCCCTCTCCACCATTCCACCTCCCCCTCTGAGTCTCTAGCGTCCATTATGCCAACCTATATGCCTTTGCAGACCCACAGCTACTTCTGTATTTTATTACCTGTGTCCCAGTTTACTCAAGACAGTGCCAACTTATGTTTGTGGTCCAAATGCAAGAACTTAGCCTCCCTTCTCACTCTCAAAAACATCCCAATTCGTACAATAAGTTCAATGATCACTCAACATACATGTATATCTAGCGTTACTTGATCTTGAACTTTGTAATAATGGTACTAGGATGTGAGTCCTCTGAGATGTGCTTTATTGACAATGTTAAAGATTTTCCCATGTTTTGTGTGGCCACAGTTCATTTCCATTGTGAGTAATGGTCCACTGTGTGAATACACCTTGCCATGTCTGTTGTGGTGTCTTTCGTTAGGAGGAGTGATGCTGCAATGCCCATCCCTGCATGTGACTCTTAGTGGGTGTGTTCTCACATGTGCAAGCAGTCCCCGGCCTCAGGACCAGGAGGAACTGCTCGGTCGTGGGATGATCTGACTGTCGACTTCACAAGCTGAGGCCACAGCCCTTGTACATGCATCAATTTCATCAAAAACATCACTGTTTTTCTCAGGGGACTGTGAGCCCTATGGGCTGGAGAGGACTCTCTCTTTTCCCTTGGCCAGACAACAGTTTGTGGAGCAGCCCGGGGAATACGAAATGCCTGAATGTTTAGAGGCCTGTGGGTGGTGCATTCTCATTCTGGGGAAAAAACTCAAAGATGCTTCAGGCAGGGCCACAGAAGCAGCACGTTTCCGCACGTGCTAGCTCCCCCTGCAAGCCCAGGGCACGGTAGACACAGCGGTTGGACATGTTCTGCTTGGCTGAGGCAGAGTCATTGCCTCCTCTGCGCCTGTGCAAGGGCACCCAAACCCCTTTGTGGGAACCAGGACCCCAGCTCACCCTGTGGGTCCCCGAGGGCCAGCCCACTGGGTCGGACACCCACCAAGGTGAAAGCCATGGTGTGGAGAAAAATCACACCTGGGGCCAGGAGACCTGTTTTCTATTCCTGGCCCTGCCATTAATAAGTTGGGTGACCTTGGGCAAGTCACTTTGTCTCCTTCCTTTCTCATTCTGTAAAATGAGTTTGGACAGGGAGAGCTAAATCTTGAACTTGAGAACTCATCAGAATCACCTAGAAAGCTTGTTAGAGCAGCTTCCCAGGCCCTCCCCCACAGAGGTTGAGGTTTTAGGTCTGGAGGGGCACCTAGACACATGCACATTTACGCAATAACACATTTTAAAAAGCCATCAGGAATGCTTGCAAATGGTTAAAAAATTCAACAGACAAGGATTATAATGAAAGCAGCGCTCTCAACCCCGGGTGGTGCTCCCTACAGGTAACTGTGAAACTGCTTTTAATCATGCTTTTGATCTCTCAGTGCTTACCTTCTTATTGCTAAATGATAAGCTAGCTCTTGTTTTTATCAACTTCAAGCATCACTCATTGTCTCCCTGCCATGGTAGATGAGGGCTCAGCTCACATACCCCACCTTCACTCCCAAGACAGTTCCAGCACTATTTTTGGAAGCTACATTTTAACGAGAATCCAGGTGATTCGGATGTGGCCAGCCTGCCAGCCACACTTAGGGAAGCACTTGCTACTGAGTCTTCTTGGTGAGACACTGCGAGTCCCATGCCCATCCCTTAAGCCCCTGGTTCAGCCTGGCACCTAGACTTGCTGATAGGCCCTTTCCCTACCTCTGGAAGCTTGGAAAGCCTGGGCACCGACAACCACAACATTCTGGGCTTGCTTGTGGTACAAGTGTCTTGCCTTGTCATCTTGCTACCCCTCACCTAGTGTCACTTCTGCCCCCCTCTTGCATAACAAGACAAGCAGATTTCTCCTGCAGAGCCTGGCACCGCTTTGGCCCTAGCAGACTGCTGAATATCTGACTTCATCCTAACAATCAACGAGTGATGTATTCATAAAATGGACCAACTCAAACTAATGTGGAGACCCAAAGAAACCCAGAATTTATTCATAAAAATTTGTGTATTTATTTTGACATGTTTAAACTTCAGTCACCTTAAAAGTCCTCTCCACAGCCAGGCTTGGTGGCTCAGCCTGTAATCCTGCGCTTCGGGAGCCCGTGGGTTCGAGACCTGCCTGGGAAACTTGGCAAGACCTCATCTCTGCAATAAATCAAAAAATTAGCCGGGCATGGTAGCGCGTGCCTGTAGTTCCAGCTACTTGGAAGGCTGAGACGGAAGGATCGCTGGAGTCCAGCAGGTCGAGGCTGCGGTGCCGGGAGTATGCCACTGCACTGCAGTCTGGCTGACAGAGTGAGACTCCAACTGAAAAAAAAAAGTCCTCTCTGTTTGACGCAATACGCCTATCAAGATGCTTTTTCCACTGCTTAAAATCCTTTTTAAACTCATCAATTTGGATCCCTTTTATGCTTTTGTCATTTTGTTTTTTTTGAGTTGGAGTCTCACTCTGTCACCCAGACTGGAGTGCAATGGCACGTTCCCGGCCACCGCAGCCTCAACCTGCTGGGCTCCAGCGATTCTTCTGCCTTAGCCTTCCAAGTAGCTGAAACTACAGGCGTGCGCTACCACGCCCGGCTATAATTTTTGATTTATTGAAGAGATGAGGTCTCGCCAAGTTGCCCAGGCGGGTCTCGAACC
>NW_007016716.1:154658-170049 GCF_000164805.1 Carlito syrichta
GAACCCGCGGGCTCAGGCAATCCACTCACCTCGGCCTCCCGAAGTGCTGGGATTACAGGCTGAGTCACTGAGCCTGGCCCATTTTTTGTGTTACCTCTTTCACATCAGCAAAATGTCTTCCTTTGAGGACTTTTTCTTCCAGGGAAACAAAACAAAAAGTCATTTATGGTGAGACTGGGTAAATAGGGAGGGTGAAACATGGGGTCACACTGCTTTAGGTCAAAAACTGCTGAATATTTGGTATGGTATGGGCAGGTGTGTTGCTGTGATGGAAGAACCCCTCACCTATTTGCTACCACTCGTGACGTTTCTTCTGCAAATTGGGACACAACCTTCTCAAAACTTTAGTTGACTGTTTGATCCGGAGAAATAAATTCTTAGTGTACTACAAGGGGCCCACTCTCCAAAAGATAACTGTTTTTTGGGGGGTTCCCCCTTGTAATGACATGGAGGAGTCTCAGACACACTTGAGTCAAAGTCAGGCACATAAGAATACATAGTCTGAGTCCATTCATGTAAAATGTAAAACTATGCAAAATAGAAAACCAAATCAAACAAAACAGGCAAAACTCACCCACTGGGATGGACGTGAAGACAGGGGTTACCTTTGGGGTGCACGTGACCTTGGAGGGTGCTGACGACAGGTCTTTGGGCGTGTGTGCTGCATATGTGGGGAATACCACTTTGTGAATGCTTGAGCAGTTCCCTTATAGTTTGTGCACTTTTCTGAATGTTTCCTTATGTCACCCCCGAAAAAGAAATGAAGGAAAACCAAGTCACTCTTCCTCCTCCACTTCCTGGGATGGGCCTAGGCAGACTGGGGGGAGCCAGAAGCATGCCTCTGTGGCATGGAGGGAGTTGGAGGCGGAGCCCTGAGCCCTGGTCCTGCCAGTCTTGATGTATTTCGGATGTATTTCAGAGTTCCAGCCTGGCGCCCCACAGAGCAAAGCCGCCTGCTGTGTCAAGGAAGTGGCTGGAAATGAGGTCCAGGCGTGTTCCTTGAGAGGGATGACAAGACAGTGACCCACCAGGGCTCATGTGCCTTTTGTCCCCACCTGCCAGCAACCAAGCTGTCCGGGGGAAGGGTGGCGCATAGGCCCCCAGTCTGCCTCCCCCGGCTGCTGGCCAACCTAGTGTAAATATTATTACACTCCTACGCATCCAAAGGACGTTAATTATTAAAACACATGCCACCCAGGGTAGTGCACTGTAATTAGGTTCAAATTAAATTAGCATCCTCTTGTAATTAGGACATCAATAACTGCTCTGGAGGCACCAGCTCTCTAGCCCCTCCCTAGCTGCTTCCTGACAGGGGCTAATGCAGGAAAGGGGTCTGTCGACTCCCCAGAGTGAGAAATAAACCAATAATTAAGACAGAGGCAGTGTTGAGAGCCCTTCCCGCGTGGCCGTTTTCCCTACTGACTCTGCACCCGGCAGAAGGAAGGTGAAGGTCGCCCGGGAGGGTCTCCAGCATCAGTACTCCCCTGGTGGCCATCCCAGACCCCGGGATCTGCTGCATCCATCCCCAAAGATGGGGAACTCCCCAGTCTGCACAGAGGCGAGCAAGGCCCTCCTGCCCTCTGCTAGCCAACTCCCCCCTTTCCCAGGAAAATCCCAGCCACCTGGGCCAGGGCACTGCCCACTGCTGTGGCCTGTTATCAACAGTTTGGCATCTGCTGCCTTGAGAGGTCAGGGGTGGCCTTGGCACTCACCAGACCCAATGCTGGGCTTGGCACTATCTGGGCCCTCACCTCAGTTTGCTGGATGCAGGAATGGCAGACGTATGAGGTGATCAAGAGATCTTGTTCGACTGGCAAAGTGGGTGGGAAGCAGAACCCTAGATACTGAGGTTAAAGAGTACATTTTCATAGCTCTAGGGAAGAGGCAGAAGCTTTGGAGAGCTTGTTGCGCTACTGGTGCAAGTGAGGACGCTGATGGCTATTGAGGGATAAGCACGGAACGTGCCCGTGCACACACACACTGTGGGCACCTCCTTCAGTCCTGCACCCTAAGTACGTGGCATACCTTATCCTAGTCCCAGCCCTGCCTAGGACAGAGCTTGGGAGCTCCAGATGTGGTAGAATGAGAGAAACACCAAGCTGAGGCCACAACCATACATGTGGCAGCAGCACCATCCTGAGGTGACCACCCTGACCTTTGTCTAAACCAGCCTTGGAAGAGAACAAAAATAAGAAGTGGGAAGAATCAGGCATAATTTCAATTGGAAAATGAAGGAGGGCTTATCCTTGGGCACAGATGTAACCAAGGCAACTGTTGAGACTGTGAGATGATTTCAGGCCCTTTCACAAGAGTGGGCTGGTGTCTCGCCCCTCTGTCGACTGTGCTCACCATGAGCACGTGCCGACCTCCCTCTTGGCCCTGCTGGGAGAGCCTTGGAGGTCGAGAAATGGGTGAAATGGGTATTCTCCTCCCCACGGATAAAAATGAGAGACGTGCTGAGGGTGTGCTGCCTGTGGTGGCAGGGCAGCTACTCCAGGAGGGATGATGGGGAGAGTCATACCCAGCCATCATCCACACTTCGCGGACTTCCCAGCCCTCCAAGGGGCTGGTTGCACGCAGTCGTGGGAGACAGAGTTTACTGGACAATAAGGGGTCTGAGTCAGGGAGCATAAGCACTTGCATCAAGCCAGAGGGGCTTAGATGGACGACGGGAAGTGTAGCTGTTTCTGGAGCTGAATTGGTGGAATGGACTCGCCGTCTCTCCCCACCACCCTCCTGGTTCTTCTCATTCAACCTCTCACTAGCGATCCTGAGTACAAGTATGCATCTTTTTGCCTACAGGCAGAACCCCATGTGAACCCTGGCCAGAACAAGTGTGTGTTAGGAGTGAGAGCTGGCCAGCTGGGCCTAATTCCTCCAACTCCTCGCCCCCCAAGATCTAAGCACCAATCTTAGAATATCAGGGTGGAAAGTGGGGCTGCCAGATGCTGGGAGTGGTGACCCCCACTCCACACATGGACTTTCTCACCACAGTGGCTGCTTTCATCGCTTGTGGGGTTTCTGAGCTCGAGGTCAGCTCTACCTTGACCTTTGGGGAGAGGGTGTAAAGAGCTAAGTTGGAGTGGACAGGCCTCTCCTCACTGGGGCTTGGATCCCTCTTGGAGAAGCCTGTCCTCCCAGATCTGTTCTCCAGTGAAGGATAGTGGGCCTGTGGCCTACCCCACTCAGAGCCAGTCACAGCAGGGATTATGGGCATCACCCTGCTTCCCTTAGCTGAATCACTCTGGACTCTTGCTGGGGCTCGCTCCTGGCCTAAGGACGGGCCCAGCAATTCCCTGTCTAGGCCTTTAATGCTACGCACATGTTCACAGCAGGTGAGTGGTCCTGGGTGCTGTTGGCCGAGCTTCTCTCTCTTGGGTCCTTGAGGACAGCCATGTGCAAGGAGTTGAAAAAGACATCTGGCCTTCTGCATGATGGCTATGGTGCCAAGTGGTGCCCAGCAGGCCCCAGGAGGCACTCGGGACTCTGAACAACCGCTGGGCTTCCCCTAGCTGGCTATGTTTTGGGAGGTGTGGCCAGGCATTTGCACAACTACCTTTGGGGTCATTCAAGTGTCCAAGTCTCCTCCTGGCTGGGGCTGCCGAGACCCCAGGCTCTGGGCTCCACCATGACCAACACAGGGTTGCAGACAGCTTGTACTATTTTATTGGGCCTCAAAAGCTTTAAATACAGACTGGGCTGGCCAGGGGCAGATGTGGACACGCTGGCATTTGAGAATGGACATATCAGAGAAATCACATAATCAACAGTTGGACAGAGAGCTGGGAAAGAAGGGAAGTCTGGGAGAAAGGCAGTGCCAGCTGGCGGCTGGCCCGGGTGCTGGGATTACTCCCTCCAGTAGGGCAGTCTTTCATGTTTCTTCCTGATTTGAGGACAATTTTTAAAAAATACACCCGCCCTCAAATAATACATAATCAGCTGGGAGAGCCTGAGGATGGCAGTGCCTGTTCCCCAGAGGAAAATGGCCTGCCCCCAGAAAGCCTTGGGGTCCCCCACCCCACCCCCAGCCCCGATGCCACCCTACAAGACATTTCCACACACTGAAGCAAAGCTGGACCCAATCTACACCCCGTCTCTGGGGGTTGGAGTTGAAAACACCGTCCTGGCAGACAAAGAGGAACTGGCGTGAGCGATGCTAGGGCCAGACCCGACCCACTCCTTAGCGGCTGTAGCCAAACTCATCCGCATCATCAGCTCGGAAGTCTCCATAGCGCCATAGGTTCAGCTGTGAGAGGAGACAAAAAAGACTCCTCAGACATATAGGACCTGTTGGAACCCTCAGATTCAGTGCTCAGTACCTGTACTCAGACTCAGTACCCTCCGGGGCTTCCAAGGCAAGGACTCACCCTGGCACTCTTGGCTGACTCCTGGGCATTCAGGTATTCTGTGATCTGGAGGAACAAGAGTATAATCAAAGCAGGGATTTTCTTAACAGAGTAGCTGCCCATATGACCCTGCAGAATGCTTGGGTCAGGTCACATCACTCCCCTGCTCAACCCACCTCTCTGCCCTGAGCCTCCGTTTCCTCAGAGTAAAATATAAAGTGCACAGTCACAATCGCCTCCTTGGTATTCCCTGACTCTGCGCTGGAACATTTCCCCTCATGTCCTGTAGCTACCTCTCCTTCAAGTATACGATAAAGACTCTCCTTCTTCACAAGGCCTTAGTGATGCTCTTGAAAATTACAACCTTCCCCTCCCACTCCTGATTCCCTTGACTCTACTTCTGTTTTTTTCTTTCTCCATCACAGTCATCATTTTCCAGCATTCTATTTAATTTACTTATTATGTTCCTTTTTATTGTTTGTCTTCTCGGCTTGCACGTAAGCTCCTCAGGGCAGGGATGCTGTCTCTTGCTCACTGATATATGAGAGGCCCTTGATAAATGTTTGCTGAGAGAATGAATAAATGAATGAACATATGTGAGGTGTCTATCTCAGGCGCTGGGGCACAAGAATTTTCTAGGTGTCAGAGACACTATGGGCACTTCATATGGGGGACATGAAGATCTCCAGTTCTACAGGGAAACTGAAGTTGACCATAGGAGCCAACTCTCATGGAGACTGGGGGTCTCAGGAGAGGCCTAGGGCAGCTTTTCTCAAGACATGACAGTAAGTCCCACTAGCATCTTGGTCCAATGACTCATCAATGTGTGAAACCACCCATGTGGGCCTGCAGTGCTGGGGGGAGCAGAGGCGCAGGAGGACTGGGAAAAGGGAAAGCAAGCTGGCTTTCACACCCTGCCCTTCTCACCCCTGTTTGGGGGAGTGTGAGGAGGAGCTGAGTGCAGCCGGTTGCCCCCTTGTCTGTTTCTGCCAGGAGGTGGTGCTGTGGAGGGCCTGAGCCCCTTCCCCAGCGCAGCCTTCAGGGAGAGTGCAGCTCTGTTGGGAAGCAGGGCTGGCCTGCAATGGGCCTCAGCTGTTGCTGAAGAGAGGCCCGGGAGGGACTCAGAAAGGGGCTCTCCAGCATCCAGGACCCAAACCTAACAGCCAACAGCTACACAGAGCAGGGTGTTGCTGGAAATCCACTCACTGACAGCCATGCCCAGCCTCACACAGCCACAACGCAGTCAGTGATTGCCTCACTTTGCCAGCAGGGCCCTGGGGCTTCATAGTTGACCTGTCCAGCTCATGAATGGTAGAGGGGGGACTCACACCCAGCTTCAAGTCTGAAGGGCTTTCCAAACAGGCTGGAGGGTGTGGGACGGAGTCCTCGGGCCTTTGGTGCTGACTCCGGCACAACTCTGGCTCCAGAGGCACTGGGTGCTAGGAGTTGCTTAAGGACTTGGAAGCTGTGTGCTAGGGAAAAGGGGGTGAGACTGGGAGACAAGGAAAATAGGCCTTGGACCTCTCCTCACCACCCCTGGCAAAGCCTTGGAGGCTGGCACCTGAGGGGACAGAGAGGGGAAGCTTTCTGCTCTAGTTTGCAGCTGCATTCTCAGCCAAACCCGCAGCCAATTAATTTGGGATGTAATTAGCTTTTTTCTTAAACCCCAACAAATCCAAATCCATTATCTTTCCCCAGCAGGAACAGCAGGACGGTGGTTCCCTGCTCCCTCCCCATCCTGGTCAGTGAGGGGGGGACCGTGTGGGCCTGCCCCCACCGCAAGGCACCTTCGCAGGCACGTACCACTTTCTGGAACTGCTTCTCCTTGCGCACCTCCACCATGACCAGCCCCTCCTTCACCAAGCCCAGCCCCACATCGCCCTTGGAATCAGCAAACTGCAGTGTGACATGGGGGCAGCCGGCGCTCAGGTGCTCCACGTTGAGCAGGCACTGGGTGTTCTGGATATCTCGGACCACGCTATCCACAGCATCCGTGCGCGCATCGTCCTGTGGCAGGACACACCAGGTCAGCAGAAAGGCCAACGTGAGCTAAAAACGGCTGCGTGGGTCCAGGACCTATCCACAGACGCTCCAGGCAGTCTGGCCAGTGGGGCCTGCCACTCACTCCCTTTGGATTCACAGAGGGGCAACAGGCCCCGGAGAGGGAGTAACCCCCGTTCCTTCAGCCCACGCCCATCTGCACGAGAACCATCCTTCGTTCCTACCCTCGTACCTGCACCCACTTGTTCTGTGTCTCCTATCCAGAGCTCATCTACACTTGTTCCCTTCCCTCTTCCCCCTACAGGACCTTACTCCAGTGCCCTGAGCCTAACACATCCCTGTGTCGCTGTCTCTTTTTTTCTTTTTAAGGGACAGGGTCTTGCTCTGTTGCTGAACTGGAGTGCAGCGGCGCGACCATAGCTCACTGTAGAATTGAACTCCTGGGATCAAGTGCTTCTCCTGCTTTAGCCTCCTGAGCAGCTAGGACTACAGGTACGTGCCACACACTAGGCTAAATTTTTAAATATTTTGTAGAGACAGGGTCTCACTGTGTTGCCCAGTCTGCTCTTGAACTTCTGGCCTCAAGTGATCCTCCCATCTCAGATTCCCAAAGTGCTGGGATTACAGGCGTGAGCCACAGTGCCCGGCTTGGCATGCCTCTGTCTCCTTGACCTGTTTT
Source organism: Carlito syrichta (assembly GCF_000164805.1). Taxonomy (NCBI): domain Eukaryota; kingdom Metazoa; phylum Chordata; class Mammalia; order Primates; family Tarsiidae; genus Carlito; species Carlito syrichta. Next base: position 161,685 of record NW_007016716.1, read on the forward strand.
GTGATACTCGCCTTCAACACTTTCTGCTGTTTCTCTTTGCCCTTCAGGACCCTTGTGAAGAGATAGGGCACAGTCTACAGCGCCGATTTCATTTGCACTCTGCATCTGGTGGTACTGCCAGTCATGCTGTGACACAGCTCTTGCTCCGAGCACCAGGCGCCTCCTCAAAGCTCCAGCTAAGGGCAGCCCCTGCAAGCCTCCACCTGCCTGAGCTTCCTGGGGCACTGGACACAGCAGACCGGCTCTCCCCTACTGGGAGCTGGGGTGTCTCTGACCCTGAGCATGGGTGGCCTTTCTCGGCTGCAGAGTCTGTCTCGGGGGCTCTTGTCCACAGGCCCAGAGTGAGCCTGTGGAAGCTCTTCCTAAGGCTCTCTCTCCTCCTGTCATGGCTTCCACAGGCTCACTCTGGGCAACCCTGCACGTGTCATGACTGTGACTACTCAAACCCGTACATCCCAGGCCTCGTCTCACTTCCAAACGGGAAACCACGAAGCCACCCGAAGGTCCCATGGCCCAATTTGTCCCTCGTTCCCTTTAGCCAACAGCAACACAAACACATGTCAGAATCCACTGCTAGCTTCAGCTCCTGCCCACTCCTTCCAGTCTCCCATCCGTGGTGCCATAAGAACTTTCTGAGGCCGGGCTCGGTGGCTCAGCCTGTAATCCCAGCACTTTGGGAGGCCGAGGTGAGTGGACTGCCTGAGCCCGTGGGTTTGAGACCAGACCGGGCAACTTGGCGAGACTTCATCTCTACAATAAATAAAAAATTAGTCAGGCGTGGTAGCACGCGCCTGTAGTTCTGGCTACTTGGAAGGCCAAGGCGGAAAGATTGCTGGGGCTCAGCAGATTGAGGTTATGGTGGCCAGGAGCATGGCACTACACTCCAGTCTGGGCGACAGAGTGCGACTCCAACTCAAAAAAAAAATTTTTTTCAGAAGCACACTCTGCTGAAAACTGTGCCATGTCCTTCCCACCTACAGCACAAAGTTTTGCCAGGGCAGACAAGCCCACGGCTTTCCCTTCTCACCTCCCCACTGCCTGCAGCCCCTGGGGTCCAGCTGTGGTAGTCTAGTCTTTGCCCAAACCCATGAGGTCTATCTGTTTCTCACAAAATAACTGGAGTCCTCTAACATCACCTCCTTCAACTTCCCATCTCTCGAGCCCTACTACTAACAGACCAAGCCATCACTGTTCCATCTTCTCCCATCGGCCTGTGGAGCCTGCAGCAGTGGCTGAGTGTCCGTGGACAGTCCCTTTCCCTTTGGAAAGGAGCAGACTCCAGACTCACATCTTGGGGCACCTGGATGAAGGCAAAGGCATACTCCGTGGCTTGAGCTGGCAACACCCGCGTGCTGAAGGCAGGTGGCAGGGTCCCCAAGCGTGTGGACGGCAGGACTTCCCTCTGCGGAGGAAGCAGTAGGCTGACAGCATTACACATTCGATGCCCCTTGCTCTCACAGGACAGATTTCTGTGGCCACACCTTTGGGGGTGCTAGCTCTGGGCCTCCTGGGTGCACCCCATGACTCGGTTCCACTTTGTCACGTGCACAGGTTTCCCAGTTGGTGAAACCCTGAGAGAATGTGCCCTGCTGGTGCCAGCTGTGACTCAGACTCTCTCATTCTGGGTCTGGTGCAGGCACAACTGATGGCTCCCATGGAAACAATCAGTGATGACTGGATTTGAATTGCTTTTCCATTTCCTTCCAATGCCCATCCCTCTGTGACATGTGTTCCCTGACTACCTGCCCTTGGCCAGGGGCCGCTCCAGGTGCTGGCTAGGGGAGCATACCAAACAAGGGTCCCCGCAGTCCCTCGGCCTGCCAGTGGTTCTGGCCCAAGTGTGTGGGGTCACCCAGGCCTGGCAGAACCTCTTCTTTGTGTATTCCCAGGGGAGGGTCTCTGCTGACAGATCCTTAGCTCTAGTCCCTAAGGAGGGATGGGAGGACAGCAGGCAACCACAGCACACCCTGAACAACAACTTTCTACCCTATGTGCTGCTGTGCCTACAGGGAACCTCCCAGGAATTGTCAACAGACTCCCAGGCCCAGCCTGAGACTTTTCTCCCAAGAGTACCGGTCAGTCACTCTGTGACTGTCCTGTCCAGCAAACCTGAGTTTTGGGAAGTGGGGATTAGCAAAGGGAACCAGCACCCGGTTCGGCATGAACACCAGGCGCTATGGGTATCAAGGGCCTTTACATGCTCTGGCAAGCCAGTGCCCATGCTGTTGGAGGCAGAAGAGGGACTATGGATGTGGCTGGACTATCATTTTTGTGGCCTGGACATGGAACCTAGCAGTGCTTGCAGTTGCAACCACAGACACTAGTTTTGCCTGGTCGCTCAGGGGCCTAGCTGGTTGTATACATCGGAGAGATGCCCAGTGCTTATCGCCTGTCAATAACTCAGAGGGACCTTTGAGAGATCGGATAGGCTTGCCCAGGGACCTGCTGTTAGCTGGCCCTCCCCTGCCCACTCAGCCCCTGGTACCCAGCACTCACGTTGCCGTAGTCAATGTAGAAGACATGTACTTTGGCAGGAGACTCGACTTTCTCTACTCGGGCACGGTACCTGCAATGGCATTGTGGGCAGAGCTCAAGGGACAGTCCTGAGGAAGCTGGGCTCCCAGAGTCTCAGGGGTGGCAGGGTAGGGGCCTGGCGTTTCCCCTCCCAGGTTCACAGGCGTCACAGAGGACAGTTCCTGGTCTCCATCTAGGCCCAGCCCTGGGCGCTGTGGCCACCACCTAATGGAATCAGAGCGTGGCTGGGAGCAGGAGAGGGAGAAGGGAGCATGCGGAGCAGATGAATGTGTCCTTGGGGCATAAAGCAACAAGACTAATGACTAGATTGATGTCTGCTGTTTAAACCCAGCACACTAAACAGCAGCTGTAATTAGCCAGCAGATCTGTCTGGGAGGCTGCAGCAGGGAACACATCCAAGTCACTTCGTCACCCTGGAAGGCCACGGGCCCTACCCTTGTAGATCTCACACCAGTGACCTTCTGGCCTGTGAGTGCTGCTGCTTGAGTCCAGACAGCAGGAGGTGGGTCTGGGCTGAGTGTGGCCCTGCCTCTACCTCGCCCCTGTGACATCAGGGGTGTGCTGGAAAGCGCCAGTCAGTCAGCCACGACTTCTACCCAGAGTCACCAGGAGAGAGGGATGGACACCACTTCTGCCCGTGGAGGTGGCTGGATTACAGGGAGTGCACAGGCCAAAGTGAGGCCCCAGATAAGCTGTGGACAATGAAGAGGGACACCCCAGAGAGCCGGTGGGGGTCATCAAAACCACCTGGAGAACCCAGAATACTAAGGCGAGCACCTGGGGTTTGGTTCCGAGGATGGCCCTGCCATCATTTTGGCCAGATCTTCCAGGTGGCTTACCATTCTCCGTCTACAAATTTGGCGATGCAGAATTCTCCCCGGCGGGGTGCGTAGGAGCCCTCCACAGGGGGGTGGCTGGCGATGTCATTGCGCATGCTCTCCATCAGCTTCTCCAGCTGGGTGCCTGACGGGAGGGAGAGGGCAGTGCAATTCTGGAGGACCCTGTGGCACTGGCTCTGCCCCCGACTCATGCAAGGAAGTCCCCTTGGTCCCTGCTCCCAAGGTTTTTTGCCATCTGTCTTCAGAAGTGGGACTGGTGACTTGCCGACATGTCAGGTCTTAAAGGCACACACAACCTCCAATCTCAGCTCTAGTCTACTGGGCCGGGTTAGGGGAGTCCTTGGGAGGACTTGTGCTTGGATTAAGGAGGTAGAGAAAGTGAGGGGACATGGGGCAGGGGCAAGGCCAAGGCCCAATAGCCTCCCCCAGGGTGACAGCTGGCCAGCCTCTACACCCTTCCTCCCAGGGATAGCTCCGACTTAGGCTACAGAGGTGTTGCCTGACAGAAGCTACTCTGTCCAATGTCTCCTGAGGCAATAACGGGGATAGAGGAGAGACCCCATTAAACCCTGGACAAGGAAAGGGCCCCAGCACTGCAGCCATGAAAGATGGGGGATTCTGGGAGCAGGACCTAGAGCCTCAGTAGATTCATCCTTGGCCACCGTGACCCTCGTCACCATGCAAGATACATGCGGAAAAGAACTTCCAGTGTTGCCAGGCTGGGGTTCCATCGGCCCCCGCCCCACTGAGCACCACGTCTCCCTGGGAGAAGGACACCTTTGTCTTCCCCTCATCACTCTGATTTTGGATCAGCAGCTCCAGGGGTCTGTCTGTTGTTCTTGGCCTGTTCTGCCAACACCTGAGGTCTCCTCAGGGTCCTCCAGCTCCTTCCTGCTGCATCCTCCCCACCCCACCCCAGAGGCATCAGTCCCCTGTGGCCCTGACTCTAGCTCCGACTCAGACTCTTTCTGCCTCCATTCTTTTCAGAGGTGAGGCAGCAGGTGACTAAATGTGTGGTGTGAGTGTGGGACTCCTCTATCTCCAGGGCCCAAGGTCAGGCCATGAAAAGTAACACATTTGTTACCCTTGCCACAGTCACCTGCTGAGCTCCCTGCCATTCCACTGTGTGTTCCTCCAGGGCACAGACCATAGCTCACTCACTTCTGTTTACTCGCATGAGGCCTAGTAGAATCCCTAGTGCATGCAGGGTGCTTAATAATTCAGCTGTGTTGGAAATAAACTGCATATGCACGCAAGGATGGGCATCCGCTCTCGGATGCTGCACAAGCCACTGGCCCAGCACACATACTCAGAACAGGGACATGAAGGAAGCAGCTGCCCTTCCCCTACCTAATGCTCCAGAATTCTCCTTGGACAGTGCTCTTTGCCCGTAGATAGTCATACTCCAGGGACTAAGAAGCCTCGGCACAGACAAGTTCCTCCCTAACTTGGTCTACTTTTATTTTATTTTTTTTGATCCAAGGCAACAGAAGCAAGACTTTGCCTTCTGCCAACAGGCAAAGCCCTCTGGGAGGTCCTTACATAGAGCCCGGCTGGTCATTTGCAGCTAATGGCAATGTTTTCGTCAGATCCTTCCCGAAGGCAGGCTTTAATTGAGGGAAGGAGGAGGGTGAGAGGATATCTACCCCAAGAAGGGATGAAAGGTTTCAGAAAGGGGAGGTGGGTCCTGAGTGTTCTCTTCATGGCTTAGATGGAGCCACTGAGGGCAGGGACCTCTCCAGTGCCTCACGCCCTCCCCTGTTTTTAATCTAGTTCTCTTTCCTTCCTAGTATGCCACCTTGGCTACTGACCATGCACACAGTTTCCTGGCTTCCTAGAGCTGTCAGAGACAGTCAGGCGGGGCACAGGGCCTCAGACCCTCAAGCTCTGGCCCCTGGAGACTTCAGGGCCCTGTTCCCTTTCAAGGCTGGTTCTCCCCAGTAGGATCCTGCTGCCTGGGAGTGGTGGCACCCTCTTGCCCAAGGTCTTGGACAGCCATGCTTGCTGGCTCCTCTGCTCAGGAGACCACCAGAGCAAGACTCCTCCCTGCCACACCCCCCAGACCCAGAAGCTGGCTGCCTCCTTGGGTTCATTTCCAGGGTGACTGCTGGTCCAGCTTTTCCCAGGACTGCAGCTGACCTCGAGAGAAGCGGATCCGCAGGCTGCTCGGCCCCATCCTGCCCCTCCCTCATGCTTTTCCTCCCCAAGCACAGCTAGCCCAGGGCCAGGACCGGTCAAGTTTTTCCTGGTGAGATGACACTGCCACAAAAGCAGCTGCCTGGGAAATATCATTAGAGGGAAGCAGCAGCGACAAGGCTGCGGGCAATCAGGAGGGGACTGGGGGAATGTGAAGAGGCCAGCAGAGCGTGTCCTGACTGCCATCTGCAGGGCTGCCAGGTGGCCCCTCTGCCAGGATCTGGCTCCTTGGAACCAAAGGTAGCTTTTCCCTCTACTCTCAACTAAACTGCTCCCTACAAAGGGTGGCAATAAGAGGAGGGAGGTCAGGGTGGTAGAGTACAGGGAGTGGAGGCGGGAAGTGGAGCCATTGCTGCCCGGGCTCCCCACTCTCCGGCCTCTAGCTTCAGGCCTCTACCTAGAGGACCCTGGCTGTAGCACACAGCACTAGAGGACGGGGGAGGAGAGGGTCCTTCAGAAGCACTGCCCAGGGATGACTTCCCCCAGAGTGCTGCCAGTTTCCATGGAAACTGGCTACCACTCAGGGCTATGTTCACCTCTAGAGAAGGAGAAACCCCAGCAGAGACAAGCCCAGGCTTCTCCTGTTCCCAAGGAAGCTGAGAGGGAGGGGGCTGAGCCATGCCAGCTGGTGCTTCCGGACAGACTCTGGTCACTAAACAGCCTCATGCCCAGCCACCCAGTCCAAACTGGAGACCTCACCCATTCAGAGGATCTGCTCAGCCTTGCCCACAAGCCCAGGTCCACTCCAGGGCTCACATGTGGGTTCATGAAATAACCCTCGGGCTGTGGCACAGGCCTGGGGGTGGGGGAGGTGACAGCATTAGATTTTCAAGGGGGGGTTCCAGACAGCAGAGTTCCCTATTCCCAGGCAACATCAGCTAGACCAAGCGAGAAGCTGTTCCCTGAGCACTCACTGCCTGGAGCACCCCCTACTCTAAGCACTGCCAGCCCTGAGCATCCCTTGCCCAGGGCACCCCCTTCCTGGAGCACTCCCCGCCTGGAGCACTCCCCATTCTGAGCACTCCCCGCCCAGAGAACTCCCAGTCCGGAGCACCGCCTGCCATGAGTACCCCCCTCCTAGAGCACTACCAGCCTGGAGCACCCTCCACCCTGAGCACTCCCCGCCCAGAGAACTCCCAGCCCTGAGTACCCCTTGCCCAGGGTACCCCCCTCCTGGGGGCACTCCCAGCCCTGAGCACCCACCAGTCTCCACATCCTGCACATAGAAATGCAGGTCATCGGTGATCTCAGTCACGAACACTGGCTTATAGCTGGCGGATCGCTCCTTCTCCTCCAGCACTGGGGTCACCTCCTCCACGGGCTGCTCCTCATAGTGGGCCCAGACCTGTGTGTTGGGACATACAGGTGAGGAAGTTGAGGAAGTGAAGTCAAGGACACTGGGAAAGGGGCTGTGAGCAAACGGTCAGCTCTGGGCAAGTGTGTGTGTTATACTGGGCTCAGCCCTCTGTGGAGGAAGGTGGGCTCTCTGAAGTTCTTCTGATACAGCAATTCACAAATTCTGGCAGGCATCAGAAGCAATTGGGGAGCTTACTAAAAATGCAGGTCCCTGGATCCCATGCCAGGTCTCCCAAATTACAATCTGTTCTCCAGGGCTCAGAGAGAGTAAAATAAGAAAGCCCAGACCCCCTGGTGAGCTAGAGTGTGAGAACTCCTCGGTTCTGGGCTCCCATGGGCACCTCCAGCGCTTGGTTCAGTCTCCCTTCCCTGTGGCGTGCTGCGGGGCTCGCTCTGAACTCTCTGGGCCCTCCTGTTGTCACAGGGCCCCTGGCACTCTTGAGGCAATCCAGGTGGCAGCCCTGGGCTGGGGGAGGGCTCGCCACTGGGCAAGAAGTCCTCTCCTCAGCAACTTTTCTCTCCTCCATCCTCCTCACCTCTGGCGGGTCGCTCTGGACTGGCTCAGAAGCTGGGCCATCCTCTCTCCACCCTTCCCTCTCTCCCTTCCTTCCCCAGTCCTGCGCTGTCAGGGCTGCAGTGGCTCAGAAGCTGATTTGACGTGACAGCACATCAAGTCCAATCCTGTGGCCAAGAGATTATCCAAGTAGTGAGGCCTGTCAGAGCAGTGAGGGAGGTGGCTTTCCAGCTAAGCAGCGGAAAGGGGCAGGCACTGGACCACACGTGGGGTCCACAAGTGTTTGCCCAAAATGTACACACTTATAAGGTGCCAGGCACCACTGTAAACATCTGCCAAATATATATATTTTTTGAGTCAGAGTTTCACTCTGTCACCCATGCTGGAGTGCAGTGGCACGCTCATGGTCACCACAGCCTCGACCTACTGGGCTCGGGTGATCCTTCTGCCTCAGCCTTTCAAGTAGTTGGAACCACAGGCATGTGCCACCACGCTTGGCTAATTTTTTTGACTAATTGTAAAGACAAGGTCTCACCATGTTGCTCAGGGTGACCTTGAACCCCTTATCTCAGACAGTCCTCTCACCTCTGCCTCCCAAAGTGCTGGGATTATAGGATTGAGCCACCGCACCCAAGTATCTTCCAATTATTAATTCACTTAATCCTCACAACCATTTGAGTAGGCGTTGACCTTATCCCTGTTTAACAAATGGGAAAACTGAGGCACACAGGCTTGAAGCTAGAAGTATGAAACCAGGGATTCAAACCCAGGAAGCTGGCTCTAGAGCTCATCCAGGGCACAGAGGCACTGACTGGGGGTCCTGGAGAAAAAGGAGGTGCTGGGTGAGAGGACAACAATAGATTTAGGTTAAGAGCATGCTATTGAGAGACCCAAGAAACCAAGAAACTTATTTGCTGTAAAAGCA